>NW_026067986.1:1217223-1224571 GCF_014885135.2 Alexandromys fortis | reverse complement strand
TGGATGGATGGGTGGGTGGGTGGATGGATGGATGGGTAGGTGGATAGATGATGATGGATGGGTGGATGGATGGGTGGATGGATGGACAGACGGACAGACAGATGGGCGGGCAGATGGATGGGTGTATGGATGGACAGATGGATGGATGATGGTGGGTGGGTGGGTGGATAGATGGATGGATGGACGGATGGACAGATGGATGGATGGATGGAGAATTAAATAAGTGGTACAAATGGATGGGAGGGTGGACGGTGGATTAGTGGGTTTCACATGTTGTAAACAGATGAGGGTAGATAGGAAAATAAGGAGCTGAATGAACAGGCGGGAAGATGGGTCGCTTAACAGACAAATGTGTGGATGGACAGACAAGTGGGGGGGCGAAGAATGAAAACTCGTTTTCTACAGAACTGGCCTTCCCATTCGCCTTGTTCTGGACCGAGAAGATGACATGCTAATAACTGGGGGAAGGCATCCATTGTTTGGAAAATATAAAGTGAGTACCACCCATGAAATTGTTGACATGTTTCATTTTGTTTGTGTGACTCTCTCCCTTTTCTATCATTTTGATTTTGTGAATTCTAAAAACAATCGGTATCTAAAATAGCAAATGAAGATGGTACGTGTTTTGGATACCCGTGGCACTTTTAATGTATAGGTGTAAAAAAAATGTAGTGATGAAAATAAAATCTTAAATAATGACTAAAAGACCCTGTTTGAGGGACTGGGGCTATGGTTCAGTAGAGAGATCATTCACCATGCAAATCTGAGTACTGGAAACTGGATCCCCAAGACCCACATAAAAGCTTGAGAGAGTGGGGTTGTCCACCTGTAGCAATGCCCAGGTGGTGGAGACAGGGGATCCCTGAGGCAAGTTGGCTAGTTAGCATAGCCAGCTCTGTGAGGTCTAGGTTTGTCAAGAAGCCTGCCTTGGTAAGCAAATTGGAGTGCAATCAAGAAAGATATCTAAACCAAGTGGTACAGGACTAATCCCAGCACTCAGGAGGCAGAGGCACACAGATCTCTGTGAGTTTGACATCAGCCTGGTCTATAGAGCAAGTTCCAGGAAAGGCTCTAAGGCTACACAGAGAAATTCTGTCACAAAAAGCCAAAATAAGAGACCTGACATTATCCTTTGGCTCCACACACATGTGGGCACACATACACATCAAAAAAAAAAAAAAGCACTGTTATACAGAATAAGGATTTATATTTTTTTAGTGATTACTCAAAGACAAAGAAAAAGAGGGATACCCAAACTATAAGAATAACACGTTAGCCGGCAGTGGTGATGTCACACACCTTTTAATCCTAGCACTCAGGAAGCAGAGGCAGGCGGATCTCTGTGAGTTCAAGGCCAGAATGGTCTACAAGAGCTAGTTCCAGGACAGCCAGGACTATTTATTACACAGAGAAACCCTGTGGGAAGGGGGAGAGGGGGGAAATAGCACTTTGTACTAGAAATGTTTCAAAACAATTTGACAATTTTTGTGGCAAAATAACCTTTAACAGAAACCCAGGAACAGGCAAATTTAAATCCTACAAATCACACTCCCTCCCTTTTTCTTCAGTTGCAGTAGAAACACCATTTAAAATGTTGCTAATAGGGCTGGAGAGATGGCTCAGTGGTTAAGAGGATTGCCTGCTCTTCCAAAGGTCCTGAATTCAATTCCCAGCAACCACATAGTGGCTCACAACCATCTGTAATGAGGTCTGGTGCCCTCTTCTGACCTTCAGGCAGACACACAGACAGAACATTGTATACACAATAAATAAATATTTAAAAAAAAATAAAATGGCCAGGCGGTGGTGGCGCACTCCTTTAATGCCAGCACTTGGGAGGCAGAGGCAGGCGGATCTTTGTGAGTTCGAGACCAGCCTGGTCTACAAGAGCTAGTTCCAGGACAGTCTCCAAAACCACAGAGAAACCCTGTCTCGGAAAACCAAAAAATAAAAAATAAAATGTTGCTAATAGATGATACTATTTTTTCAAATTTGTGACTTAGTCCTTAGAACAGTTCTGCTGTGATACAAAGTTGCAAACACGCTTTCTTTAGGACTTGCTTGAGGCATGCACGTCTGAATTCCCACCCGGTTTTACCATTGCCACACCGTTCTGTTACCTAGATTGCTGTTTACAAAGCACCTTGGTCACCCAGGAAGATGAGTTCAGCTCATAAATTCTCCGACCTCTGTGCCCGAAGCTTTCCCGTAACGAGATATTATGATTCACCATCATGCGTTCTGGGATCCCAAAGGCTTTCCCACGAGGAGAAAACCACAGACTAAACTAGAAAGAAAGCTGGTACAAAATGACAGAGAATAAGGACGACAAGAGTGGCAATTACATTCTGGGAGATGAGCAAGAACTTGAGGATAGCATGCTGTGTAGGCAGAGGCTGCTTGTTTGTTTCCCAGCCGCCCAGACCCGAATAATACAGAAACTATATTAATTACAACACTGCTTGACCAATAGCTAAGGCTTCTTATTAACTAACTCTTATATCTTAAATGAACTCATTTCTATTCATCTATGTATTGCCTTGAGACTCGTGGTTTACTGGTAAAGTTCTGGCAGCTTTGGCAGCTACGTGGTGTCTCTCTGACTCCGCCTTCTTTTCTCCTCTATCTCTGCTTGGAATTCCCACCTTGCTCTATTCTGCACTGCCATAGGCCAAAGCAGCTTCTTTATTAACCAATGGTAATAAAACACATTCACAGCATCAAGTATGGAACCAGGGTTGTCCATTGAAAGGAAAGGGCTCACTAAGACATGGGTCAGGAAAGATCTTCCTCAATCAGACAGACAAGTCCATAGCAGGCAGGGTGCCACACCAGAGCAAACTGGGGGCACAATCTGTCCTTGACATCAGGGGACTGTGGGGTGACTTGTACTTGGCGAGTACATTGTAAGTAAATCAGTACAATGTCCATCATTTGGTGACAGGTGGGATTCATGAACAGTGGACGAATCAAAGCCCTAGACATCGAGTGTTACATCAACGGAGGGTGTACCCTAGATGACTCGGAGCTGGTACGTGTACCCGAAACCAACTGTGCTCTTGAGAGTGGGTAAGATGGAAATTGTCTAGATGAATCTTTATGGAAAGGGAGGCGGTGGCCTCTAACATATGTGGGTATCTCCTTTTACTTCAGGTCACGGAATTCCTTGTGCTGAAGCTGGAAAATGCATATAAAATCCGCAACCTCAGACTCCGAGGTCGTGCGTGCATGACCAATTTACCGTCCAACACAGCCTTCCGTGGGTTTGGCTTCCCACAGGGAACCCTGGTCACAGAATCCTGTATCACAGCTGTGGCAGCTAAATGTGGGCTTCCACCGGAAAAGGTAAGATGATAACCGGGGTTATAACCAAGGCTGGTGGTGAGGAATCAGAGGAGACAGGAATTAGCTAGTGGCCCCAGGAAACACTAGAAAACTGTACAAATTAACCCTGGCTCAGAGTTTTTTCGTTTGTCTGTTTTTTGGTTTTTCAAGACAGGGTTTTCCTGTGTGACAGTCCTATCTGTCCTGGAACTCGCTCTTGTAAACCAGGCTGGCCTCGAACTCACAGAGATCCACCTGCCTCTGTCTCCCAGTGCTTGGGATTAAAGGCGTGCGCCACCATCGCCCAGAGTGGCTCGGAGTTTGCGATAAGAGCTTCATTTTTTTCCATGACTGTGATGTGGACATGCCTTCCTTTATTTAGCCGCTCCACCATTGGCGTATATGTTGTTTGTTACTCGGTTTAAGCAGTTTAAATGGTGCTGGGACTGGAGAGAAGGCACAGTAGTTAAGAGACAGCCCCAGAGCCACACATAAAAATGTTTGCGGAAAACGAGCATAGTCTCAGTCCAGTGTTGTTGCTGCCGACAATACGGTAAATTTTTGGCTTCTATTAGAATAAACTGGAGAGAATGAAAAGCTCTCAGGCATTTCCAGCAGGCTCACCACTGGGTGCTGAAAACGCCAAGGATATGAAGCAGATCCTGATCCAACACAAATTTTAAAAGGTTTAGCCATATATTCTAGACGCGAAGACTTGACGACATGCTCTTGGCTGTTATCTGTTCTGCGACTTCTTTCTAGCAGAACGAGCCTCACCTATGAGGGTAGAGCCTGGCTTTAACTCACTCTTTACCAACCCCGTTCCATCCTCTGAACCCTGAAGTTTGAAGAGAAGATGGTGGGCCAGTAAGATGGCTCAGCGGATAAAGACGATGGCTGCCAAGTTTGACAACCTGAGTTTTATCCCTGGGGACAATATGGTAGAAGGAGAGAGCTGACTCTCATGGTTGTCCTCTGACTTTCACATATATGCCATGGCATGTATACATACAGACACACACGGAGGAGGGGGGAGATGCAGGATAGATGATAGATAGATAGATAGATAGATAGATAGATAGATAGATGATAGATAGATAGATTATAGATGGTAAGTAGATAGATGATAGATAGATAAATGATAGGTAGATAGATAAATGATAGGTAGATAGATAGATAGATAGATAGATAGATAGCCCAACCTCCCCAGTCTTTCCATCACCTTGCCTTTTAGACTAGCCACTACCAACTGCACTCCACTTCAGACAGAGAGAGATCCTGGTTGGTACATTAATGTGGAGATGAAAACAGCCCTGTCACTCTCCCAGCTGCCCAGTGGAGAAACATCTGTCCTCCCCACCAAAGCGCATTACTCTTCAGAGGAAAGGCTTTCTAAGCCCCCAGATGGCAATCTGTCTCACCACAGGCACTGATGGAATTTCACGCTTGTTTCAGATTAGGGAGAAAAACATGTACAAAACAATCGATAAAACCATCTACAAACAAGCTTTCAGTCCCGAGCCCCTGATCAGGTGTTGGAATGAGTGTCTGGACAAGTCTTCCTTTCACTCCAGAAGGACACAGGTGGAAGCGTTCAATCGGAAGAACTACTGGAAGAAGAGGGGTATTGCTATTATCCCCATGAAGTTTTCAGTTGGCTTTGCTGCAACAAGCTACCACCAGGTAAAATTCACACATGGCACATGCTAAATGACCCTCACGTCTAACACAGTCTTGGTTTGACTGGTGTGTGCTCATGTTCAGAAAATGCTGCATTCCCCAGAGCAAAGGCTACTTAGTCTACTTAGTAAAAGATTTTGTAGAAGGAAGAAAGGAAGAAAGAGAGAGGGGAGAGGGAGGGAAAAAGAAAGGAAGGAAGGAAGGAAGGAAGGAAGGAAGGAAGGAAGGAAGGAAGGAAGATGGGGGAAGAAGGAGGGAGGGAAGGAGGGAGGGAGGGAGGGAGGGAGAGAGGGAGGGAAGGGAAAAAACCCAGGTTCCTAAGTAGGAAAGTTCTTTGCAGTCAACTTTTGCACAGAGTAGAACTAAGTCCCAAGGTACTGGGAAACATGGCATCTCTGACCTCACTGCTCCAGGAGTAGATTTAGAAATTTTTTTATTTTAAAATTTTAAAAAATATTTTGAATGTTTTGCCTGCATGCATGTCTTTGCGCCATATGCACGCACTGCACATTAAAACCAAATGAGGATGTCGTCTCTCCTAGAACTGAAGTTATAGACAGTTGCAAACTTCCATGTGGGTGCTGGGAATTGAACCTGAGTCCTCTGGAAGAGCAGCAGATGCCCCTAACCACTGAGCCATCTCTCCAGTCCCCTACCTCATCTCTGATACTGAACCTCCCTAATTGCCAGCCAGCAGTGAGCTAGGCCTTCCAAATTGTGTTACAGGCCGCCGCACTGGTCCATATCTACACGGACGGGTCTGTGTTGGTCGCACACGGAGGCAATGAACTGGGACAAGGTATCCACACCAAAATGCTACAGGTAACGTAAATAAAACCCAGCCATTCGTCTCTCCACACACTGTTGACATGACTGGAATCTGGGATATTTTTAAGGCAGACGATGATGGTCCATTCAAATTAAAAGACCTGCACAAGCTGAGAAAGCTTCCTGCATATAAACTACGATGGACAATGCGACAGAAATCCCATCCGTACACAAATACTCCAGGAACTTGGCCGGCTCTGGGAGGTGGAAGGGGTTATTAGTAAACCCACCACTCATGAGCCTGCAGAACGCCAGTGTAGATGGCACACACACACATACACACACACTTACACACATATACATACAATACACATATACATACACACACATATACACCACACATACACACACACATACACACACATATACATACACATATACACACACACATACACACATATACACACATACCTACACACACACACCAACAGAGAATTGGAACAGGCAAAAGATTCAACTATCAACATCCTATAACTTCTCTTTCTTTCTCTCCCTCCCTCACTTTTGCTTTCTCTCTCCCTCTTTCTCTCTCTCTCTTTCCAGTAGTATTGGGACTTGAGTCTAGGGTCCTGTACAAACTGGGCAAGAGATTTAACACTAAGCTATAATAATAAAGAAGCTATAATCCCAACTTCTTTTTCATTAAAAAAAAAAAAAAGATCCATGCCCGGAGTACTTGCACACACCTTTAATCTTAGCACTCTGGACACAGACACAGGCAGATCTGTGTGAGTTCAAGGCCAGCCTGGTCTACAGAGGGAGTTCCAGGACAGCCAGAGCTACACAAAGAAACAAAAAGATGTATGTGCTTATGAGTCCTTCTATATTCACACACACACACACACTCAGACAGAACATGGCGTGTGTGGAGGGCAGAGGACAGTTTGGGGAAGTCAGCTCTCTCCTCCCACCGTGTGGGTGCTGGGTACCAAATTCAGGTTAGCAGGCTTGGTGGCAAGTACGTGTATCTGCTGAGCCATCCAACCAGCCCTGGCTTATTATTTTAAAGTCCTGGGAACACAGAAGAAAAGCATAGTCCTTTGAATTGGATACATTGAACGTCAGAACAATCTTCAGATTGTTACAGTGCATGGCTGTAGCTTTTCACCACCTGGCCCCTTAGCTCCTCTTAACAACAATCAGCCGGCTTAGTCCACGGCACAGAATTGCTGCTGGTGACCCCTAACCTCCAGCCTACTTCCTAAACAATCCCTGTGGAAAGCTGCCTGTCTGCTTTAGAAGCGACTGGCTTTGCATGAGTCTTAGACTTTCTTTCCTGCAGCAGGTGGGGCCCAGAATTCATTGGGCCCGGATCTTGCACGTCGCCCTGTGTGAGCAAGGAGCGGGAGAGGGCTGGGCTTGCCTGCATTGAGAAGGTCCTTTTGGAGCACGAGCAACATGGGGGCCAGCATAGCCGTGGGTAATGGCACAGGCACTTGGGAGAGAGAAGTAAATAAATGTTTGTGAGTTCAAAGCCAGCCTAGTACAAAATGAGTTCTGGGACAACCAGGGCTAC
>NW_026067986.1:1188747-1214277 GCF_014885135.2 Alexandromys fortis | reverse complement strand
AGAGAGAGAGAGAGAGAGAGAGAGAGAGAGAGAGAGAGAGAGAGAACAATAAAGATTTATTTGTTTTTATTTTGCTTGTGTGTTTTGCCTACACGTTTATTATTTGTATGCAGTACATGTGGCGACCAGAAGAGGGCATCAGATCCCTGGAAGTTCAGTTACAGACAGTTGTGAGCTGCCATGGGGCTGCTGGAAACTGAAGTAGGGCCCTCTGTAAGAGCATCAAAAGCTGTTAACTCTAAGACGGCTCTCCAGCCCCTCTTCCAAGGAACTTCTGAGTTTATTCCCTCTACCATGGATAAATCCCAGGATTTTAATTTCTAGTGTTCACGCCAGGCTTTCAGACCCAACCAGAGGAAGTTGTCAGTCAGAGCAGGGCGACCGCAGCAGGGAGCACGCGTCAAGTTTTACACGTGAAATATTCTCATTTTCACCTAACAAATGGTATATCTACTCAATCTCTCTTAAATGTGCCCGTTCCACAGATAGAAGCAGCATTTGAACAGAGAATCAGCCTTTCGGCCACTGGATACTTCAGGTAAAACTCAAACAACATCTCGGCTTAGCTACGAGACCATAAGGTTATCGGATTACTTTGGGCCTCAGCCCTTATTCATAAGAAAGAGTGTATTATATAGTTATGGGAGTTTATTCTAGTCCCAAAATTCTGTGGATTCACATAGGCCTCTGTGTGGTATAGCTAAAGAAATATTGAATAATTAACAACCCATATAGGATTGAAAACACTCTGATTTATCTAATATTATTTACAATTATTTGCTGTTTGTTCTGGTGCTGGGGAGTGAACCTAGGATTTTGCACATGCAAGGCAAGCGTTCTAGCGCCGACCTACACCCTCAGTCCTTACTGTTCTTTGTCGTGAATAGAGACATCATCCCCAGAACTAACTTCTCACTCAGTCTTCCCAGCCTCCCTCCTGTGTCATAAAACCCTTCTCCCCTGAGGCAGGCTTTGGGGGGTGGGGTGAGAAATCATTTATCATATAGACAGTGTTGATCAATGGGGGGTCTTAATAAATCCATGTTAATTAAATACATGAAGCAATGAGAAGAGCTGACTATCAAACTCAAGAAGGATACATGGCACTATGGTTCCAATTTAGTCTACACACGTCTGCACAAAAGGAAACGCTTGTGGGGGAAGGGAGAGGAGAGGTGACGACCAGTCCAGTGCAGCCCCAGAATAGCCCGTCCAGCCCTCCGTGTGAGCACATCTTCAGGGTGGGAGTGTGGTCCAGTGAGAGAGGCCCTGGGTTCAAACTGCAGCTCTGCAAAAAGTAATACTAGGATAAAAACAAGACCTGAAGCCGTTGGCCGCATCTTCGTGTGTAAATGAATGAATAGGATCGCTGGGTCCTCTTTATCTGCCTTGCTAACTTGTCACCAAGTCCCCTGTGGCTTGGGTTAGCACATTCGATGGGCGCTTTGTGGGAACACAGCCCCAAATTAATGGGGTTTCCCAATGTGCAGATAGGACCCAAGGTCAAATAACTGTCAACGTGGGAGCAAACGTCACTGTCCTCTTCGTCTTTGACATCCCTCCCACAGCTCAAGGCATATCCTCTTTAAGACA
The DNA here is from genome assembly GCF_014885135.2 of Alexandromys fortis. Taxonomy (NCBI): domain Eukaryota; kingdom Metazoa; phylum Chordata; class Mammalia; order Rodentia; family Cricetidae; genus Alexandromys; species Alexandromys fortis. The sequence continues at coordinate 1,212,684 of NW_026067986.1, read as the reverse complement.
GATAAAGGGGGCTGGAGAGTTGGCTCCGCAGTTAAGAGTACTGCCTGCTGTTCCAGAGGTTCTGAGTTCAATTCCAGCAACCACATGATGGCTCACAACCATCTGTAGTAAGAACTGGTGCCCTCTTCTGGCCTTCAGAACACTGTACATATAATGAATAAATAAATCTTTAAAAAAAAAAAAAGACAGATGAAGGTAGCTGTCTTGGTGAATACAAGACAGCAGCTTGAATGGACTAAAAAAACAATAAAATAAAACAAAAGAAAGACTAGTCGAAGGGGCTGGAGAGATGACTCAGAAATTAAGAACAGCAGCTGCTCTTCCAGTGGTCCTGAGTTCAATTCCTAGCAACCACATGGTGGCTCACAACCATCTATAATGAGATCTGGTGCCCTCTTCTGGCCTGCAGGCAGAACACTGTATAAATAAATAAATAATTTTTTTTTTTAAAAAAAAAAAGCTAGCTGAAATGAGTATCAGCCAGCTGAAATGCTATTGTAAACTATGGTATATTTTTTTTAAAGCTATGGCTATTGTTTGCGGTTTCTGCCCTCCCGCATTCTAAAGGACTTTATCCCCTCAGGGGCTACAAGGCCTTTATGGACTGGGAGAAGCAGGAGGGGGACCCGTTCCCGTACTACGTCTATGGAGCTGCCTGTTCCGAGGTTGAGATCGACTGCCTGACAGGAGCTCACAAGGTCAGTTGGGCTAACACTGCCCCCACAAGCGAGCAGGAGCAACCAGAGAAAGTGGCCCAGGGTCCTTACCTAACCGACAGGGGAGCAGAGAATTCTTTCAACGCCATGGAGATTGCAAGAGATCTAGTCAGCTCTTGGAACTATCACGGAAGCTAACAGTATGGCGGTCAGAAAGGAGTGTCTACGTCTGGCTGAATGTGATCAATGCGTTAGGTATCACTTCATTCCAGACGGCAGAGTTGGTTTCCCAAGTCTTCCCCAAGAGCGGGTTTTACTCCCCAAGGAAGGACAAGTCGTGATGCCCAACGGTAGCCATCAATCCCCCCAGGGCAGTACAGATGTCCCAAGGAACAGACGGGTGGAGCAGGGTGTGAAAAGGAGATTGTGCCAGCTGTTGATCGTCAAGAAGCCACCTACTGAAGGCAGGAAGTGTGTCTAGACAAATTCATCGTACCACAAACGACAAGCCCTGTGACTTATACTTCGGATACCACTCTGGAAATAAAAATGGCAGAAGTATCAAATAACAGAATAAAATATAACCCAAGTATAGGAAGTTGTTGCATTAGGAAAATTATAATGGCTATATCATATCAAAATGCTTCTATGTATTTATTGTTAGTTAATTTTTCTTCCACTTTAATATTATAAGGGGAAAAAATGGTTTTGGAGACAGGGTCTCAGGTAGCCCCGGCTGGCCTTGAACTCGAATTTCCAATCTTACTGCTCCCTTCTCTGAAATGCTGGGCTTCTAAGCATGTGTAGGCATGTCCAGTTTATGCAGGGCTAGAGACCACACTCAGAACCACGCCCCCAGCCCATGGTTTAAGGAGGCAGGGAATGAAGAGAAGAGACGTCTGGAAAGAAGTACCCTCCTAAGTTTCTTTCTGATACATTATATTACATCAACCTGTTTTTGTGTCTATTATTTTTTTTTTCCTGAGGAGGGCACTGGCACGTGTGGAAGTCAGAAGACAGTTTGTGAGAATCAGCACAGTCTTCCAGAAGGGTCCTAGGGATCAAACTCCCATCGCCAGCAATGGCAGCAAGCACCTTTAACTGCTGAGCCATCTTGCTGGTCTCTGTGGTTCCATTTTTTTTCCAAGACAGGGGCCAGACCTAGCTGTCCTGGAACTAGATTTGTAGACCAGGCTGACCTCTAACGCATAGAGATCCATCTACTTCTGCCTCCAGAGTGCTGGGATTAAGGGTGTGTGCCACCACTGCCCGGTTGTGGATCCATTTTTATTTGAGATCATTTTAAAGTGGAAAGCTATGTGGTCACAGACTGTCTGTGATTAGTTTAGGTTGTTTCACGGTGGTTTCCACGCAGAGGCACACACAGATCATGGTGTTTGTGCAGCAGTCCTGGAGGTGAACCTGGGACCTGCCTCAGGCTCCCCTCAAACACCCAGATGCCAGTGTCCCTGCCTTCCTGAGACTCTTGCCTGCTGGCTTGGGTGACAAGCTAGTCATAAGACCTTCCACACTGACAGGTGTGTTGCCAGGTTTAGCAAATAAAAGCACGGGTTGGATAATTAAACTGGAATTCCAAGGAAACACCAAATACACTTCCAGCAGAAATAGGCCCCATGCAGTCCTTGGGACATCTTAAATGTGTCAGCTCGACCTAAAGAATCCCTAAAGAAAGGAACACAGGACTCGTCTAGAATTTATGGAGTCAGAAAGTTAAACTTTGGCCTTTTCTGTGCCTTCCAGTTTATATTTATAACTAAAGGTCCAGAAATTTCAGTGTGATGTTAAGCTCTCAAGAACAGTCTGTTCTTTGACGAGACAAAACTTCTTCCATTAACCAACAAGAAATCCCGAGACACTAAATCGCCAGCTCACTGTGGTCGGTTCTATGAGGTGCCGTCCTCTGGGGATGTACGTAGCCAGTAAACACAGGTTTCCAAATGCTGAGTGGCCGTCTTCTTCCCTTGTCCCATACCCACAGCAGAAACTACAGCAAGTGTCGGAGTAAATGTACCGTGGGGAGGGCTGAGGCGTCTCCAACCTCCCTTCCTGCCCAGGCTGAGAAGGAAGGCTGGGCCTGATAGACCAGGGTTCGAGCCAGGAGACAATTACCAACTAGGAGATGGTGGGAAACACCTGTGATCCCAGCATTGTGCAACTGAGGCCAGAAAACCACAAGTTCAAGACCAGCCTCAGTTTCAAAAACAACGAAGAGAAGGACTGGGTATATAGTCCAGCTGAGAGGATATTCACTTAGCACGAACGAAGCCCTGGACTGCGTGCTAATCCCAGTACCGCGTAAAACTAGGTGTGTTGGTCCGTGACTGTAATTGTGGCCCTGTAAAGGGACCAGGCAGAAGGATCTGAAGAAGCCATTTACAGCTCTGGGCCAGCCTGCGTTATGTGAGACCCTGTTCAAAGGAAGTGAGGGAGAATGGAAAGACTGGAGGGAGGGAGACTGAGAGGGAGGGAGGGACTTCCAATCCAGAGACTAGAAAGGAGAAGCCCAGATATTAAACCGAAACAAAGAAAGGTGTTATCAGAATAAATACTTAGGGATGGTAAGCAAAGGAAAGCCCAGCGGTATTCCTGAGATAGCCCAAGGACACTTAGAAGCTTCTGAGGCCCCCAACAATTGTTTGTGTGCACACGCACATATGCGTGTGCGCGCGCACACACACACAGTGACGAAACAGACGGGCCAGGTAGCTTCACTGTCTCTCGGAGAAGGAAGCAGACCCACAAAGACTGAGAGTCAGAACTGGCCTCAGCACCTACCTTGGCCCCTTCTAAAATCTTGCCCCTAAACTTATACACACAATGTACTAGATGATTTTCTCAGTAAAATGCTGCCCACGTCCAACCCTTTCAAGGACTAGATATGCTCATGAATTCTACTAGAGCAATGAAGTCAGGTGGCCAAGCAGGGTGGCCAAGCAGGCTCAATGATTTACCGGGTGATTCACTCACACACGCCAACATGCCTTGGACTTTGGAGTCGCTTAGCAGGAGCCAAAACAATTCATGCAGACCTTCCAGGTCATCTCCAGGCCTGGCAACCACATGTGAAGTTTGCCAGACGTCTTCCCGCCTCTAACGCCGATAAGGTTCAGGGTAATGGTTCTGGACTAGCAAGAAGCTCATTGAAATTTCCTTTTTTGTTTGTTTGTTTATTGAAAGGGAGTTTACATGTTTGCCATAGCACACACGTGGAGGTTAGAAGATAACTTTCAGAATTCAGGTCTCTCCTTCTGCCACATGGGTCCAGGGTTTGAACTCAAGGTCACCAACTGGGACAGCAAATGCCTTTATGCTCCGAGCTAACCTAAAGACAGTATTTGTGTGTGTGTGTGTGTGTGTGTGTGTGTGTGTGTTTGTGCATGCATGCATGTGAGAGAGAGAGATACTAGGGATCAAGCCTCAGGCTTTGTGCATACTAAACAAACACGCCAGTACTGAACTATATCCTTCGCCCCTTAAAATAGTTTAATTTTAATTCAGTTTTTATAAAGAGGTAATTTCTGTTTGGCTCAGAAAATCAGAACGGACATTGTCATGGATGCCTGTTGCAGCCTGAATCCAGCCATTGATGTCGGGCAGGTAGGTGCTGGCCCACCTGGAGGAAACCCCTGAGTGGTTAAAGGGGAAATAAGGAGCTTCTCACAAGGACACGTTGCCAGACTAAAATTTGCCATTCTCCCCTTTAGATAGAAGGCGCATTTATTCAGGGAATGGGTCTTTACACCACGGAAGAGCTGCACTATTCTCCAGAAGGGGTCTTGTACTCTCGGAGCCCGGAGGAGTACAAAATTCCGAGCGTCACTGATGTCCCTCAGCAATTCAACGTGTCCTTGTTGCCCAACTCTGAGACTCCGCTAACCATCTACTCGTCTAAGGTGAGCACATCACTTTAGGTTACCTCCACGCCGCAGCAGCCCAGGGATCGTGGCCAGCAGAGGCTGCCAGACAAAACAAAAACTGGAGGCACATGGTTATCTGGATCAGGACCCTTGGAGACCAGTCACCTAGAAAAAAACTGAAGTCCAAGAAAGAGAAATGAGTCTCCTGGAGCAATCCTGATCCCAGGTTTCATTAATACCTTCTCTCCTTGAAATATAAATTGCATACACAGACACACACATACACACACACACACACACACACACACACACACACACACACCTAGGAGCAGGCACGGTCTTACTTTGTAATTTCTTCTTGTTCATTCAGGAGTAAATTGATTTTCTTTTCAGAAGCAAGAAAAACAACTGCAGGAATTTCATCCATTTCCAAACTGAATCCCCGCCGCCTAGGCGTCTCCTCTGGGTTGGTGAGACCACCACAGATTCAGAGGGAGGAGCATGGACAGGGCCTTCAGACTCTTGCTGGGCTGGAAGGCATCTGCAGGGGGAGGGGCAAAGGTAGCCCAGAGGCTCCAGAGAACAGCTTCAGGTCGAGAGTTCCCAGGCAGGGCATGAGGATCATGAACTCAATGCCTGCCTAGGCTCCAGAGCAAGATTCCTCCAGAAAAAAAAAAACAAGGACCAAGAGGGGCGTGGTGATATATTCCTATAACGTTGACACTCAGGAAGTAAAGGGAGGAAGATATTTGGGTTGGATATTTGTAGCCAGCCTGGTCCACTCCATAAGCACACTTCACAGCCTGAGTTCCATAGCAATGCCTTTGTCTCAGAAACCAAACTTAACCCGGGAATCAGGATGAGTTCTTTCCTCTGCTCATGAAGTTGGCGAGTTCAAACCATCGACTGTTCTAATCAGGGCGCCCTTCTCTCACCACACAGAAATACACATACACCTTGTGTGTGCACATGCATGTAAACACACATGCATTCCTTTCCCATAGGACAAATACTTAACTCAGAGAGAATTAAAGATTCAGAAAATTCAGGTTTTTTTTTTTTAAGAACTCTAGGAGCCTCACTTGCTTGGTAAGCTGAACGATAAACCTTTGAGATGTTTGAGAAATTAATTATAGGAAACTGTATGCCAGGGACTGAGTACAAATGCTGAACAATGCTATCCTCGAAGTAGCTAGAGAAACTTTTAAAACAAACGTGTTGCAACAACAGGTGCTTTCTGTGAATTCAACCTGGTCTGCAGAGTGAGTTTGGGGCCAGTCAGAGCCACAGAGTGAGACCCTGTCCGAAAACAAACAAAAATCAAAATCAATAAAACAGACAAATGTGTTTTCTTACAGGGCCTGGGGGAGTCTGGGATGTTCCTGGGGTCATCTGTGTTCTTTGCCATTGCCGATGCGGTGGCTGCGGCGCGAAGAGAACGAGACCCCTCCGAGGACTTCACAGTGCAGAGCCCAGCAACGCCGGAGCGGGTGCGCATGGCCTGTGCGGATCGGTTCACAGACATGGTAGGCTGGCGTTCCGTCTCCACAAGCTCAGTTCTGCTTCCTGAGCCTTTGGCTTCTTGCGTAAATCGTGATGCCGCCTATGTCTAGTTGATCGAGCTATACAATGCTCAGTAAATGATTCACGCAATCGAACGTGGCGGCGCGTTTGTCATCTCAGCAGCTGAGGCAGGAGAGTCGCCAGCAGGGGTTCAGTCATTCATTCCACTCCCTTGAATGCAGCTACAGTGCTTGTCATCTGCCTCCGACCCCAGTGTCTCCTCTGTGGGCAGAGGCAGGGACCTGACCCCGGCGCCGATGCCCATGTTCTGTTCTGATCTTGCTTGTCACGTGGCCTCTGCAAGCTCGCCTTGTCTCTTACCCCAAAGCTTGGGCACATGCGACCTTCAAAGCAATATTCTCGGTCCCATTTTACAAGAATCAGGTTCCTTTTTCTGGAACGGAAGCATAGCAAGGAAACTAAACACACGTAATAAAGAACTCTTCAGAAACTGCCCTGCTCGCTGAGGGTCCTGTTCTCCCGGCTTCTGACAGCCTGGCTCCTGGAAAATGGGCTCCTGCATCTCCACAGATCTAGACCGTTTTTAGCACCCTGGTTGCTCGGCAAAGCCTACAGTGTGGAGAACTCAATCATTTAGGTTACTCACTATTCAGGAAAAGGTGGCTAGGCTCTGAGGCACAACAAGGTCTGAGGATTCCTTGTTGAGACCTTGTCAAAATGTCCTCGTGGACACCAGTTGTTGCCCATGTAAGAGTAGTCTCACGCAGCCTAGTCTGACCTCACATTTGCCATGGAGTCCAGGATAGCTTGGAACTCCTGATCCTCCTGCCTCTACCTTCCAGGTGCTGGAATTACAGGCCTGTGCCACCATGCTGCGCTGTTGGCCACAGTTGAAATATGGATGCTGATCTAAAACTGGGAGTGTAGTTCAATAATAGCATCTGTCTTTGCCTAGCATACTAAAAGCCTTGCGCTTAGTCCCCAGCACAGAAAGAAGAGGGGGGAAAAAAGTCAAGGGGGTATATAATAATGATCCACATCAACACACAATGTTATAACCAGCCCTAAAATAAATAATTTTTGTTTTCACTCAGAAGGCATGGACAGGAGGATTATTTCAAGTTCAAGCCCAGCCTAGTGTACCGAGTGAGTTCCAGGCTAGCCAGAGCTACATAGCAAGACCCTGTATCAAAAAAAGAAAAAAGGAAAGAAGAGAAAAATGAAGGCTGAGGTGGCTCGGAGGTTAAGAGGGCTTGCATTTCTAAGAAGCCGCATCAGGCAGCTCACGACCGCCTGTAATGCCAGGTCCAAGAGACACCACACTTTCTCCTGGTTTCTGTGGGCACCTGCACTCATGCACATAGAACATACATACTAGAGGGATTCTTATTTAGCCTTTGAATTCTGAAATAAAAAAAAGAGCTTGTTCTGATGACTAAGAGAATGAGAAGGTCGGTGTTCTAGAATACAGGCCATCCTCGTTTGGTTACTTCTTCCTCGCCATTAGAGAAACAACAGCTTACACCTGAATCTTTTTCTAAAACAGAAACGATGGTTAAAACACTCAGTACTTTCCCCTTGGAATTAAATGAAATAATACACATAAAAATACCGTGTAAATACAAGTTGCTCCATAAGCACTAGAGTTAAGTTCTCCCCTAAATACCCGTAACCGTTAATGACCTTCTAAACATGCCTCTCCTAGGAAGCTGAAATAACACCTCCACATCAAACCAAGCACAACCTGCTGAGCCCAGAACAAACAGTAATTTACAAAAAAAAAAAAAAGCCACATTTTCATGGGTAAACTAGACATTTTGTTACCAAAACACAACAAAAATCCCATTGAGTAAGCTTTTATGGCATACATAGTTTCGTTTTTCAGGGCTTTTGCTTGTGTTTTGCTTTGCCACTTGCTTGTTTTGCGTGTGCAAGGACGGGATCACCACGTGGGTACCAGGGATTGAACTTGGGTTGCAGGCCTTGGCTGAGTGAACCTTTACCCAATAAGCCTTCGTCCCAGCCCTACACAGAACTTGTTTGAGCATTTGCGTTTGGGGCCTCTCTTGGAATTAACCTCTGGTGAAAAACAGTGTCAGTGATTCTGTTCTCAGCAGTTCTGAGTGACCTGGCCCAACGGGAGAATGGGAGAAAGAAAAAAATGTGTTTTGTGTAATCATTTACAATTCCACAAGAGAAAAAATTCCCTTAGATATATAAAAATGAAAGAGACATAAAGTTTCAAATTAGTACTTCTTTTTTTTTTAAAGATTTATTTATTTATTTTGTATACAGCATTCTGCCTCCATGTATGCCCGCATGCCAGAAGAGGGCACCAGACCCCATTACAGATGGTTGTGAGCCACCATGTGATTGCTGGGAATTGAACTCAGGACGTCTGGAAGAGCAGCCAGTGCTCTTAACCTCTGAGCCATCTCTCCAGCCCCAAATTAGTACTTCTTAGAAACAAGATTTAAAACAAAAATCTTTAAAAGTTTTTAAATGAATTTTTTAATTAACGTTCTCCCCCTCCGTGTGTGTGTGTGTGTGTGTGTGTGCGCGCACACACACACACATACACATGCACACACGTACACACTCTCATGCCATGGCAATTGTGTGGCGGTCGGAGGACAACTCTTAGGAGGTGAATCTCTCTCTCCATAGGTCTCAGGGACTGACCTGCTAAACCATCTTGCCAGCTTTAACTAAAGATTTAAAAAAGAAAAGTTGTTAAAATTTTCAGACAGACAGAAAGGATTTCATACCCTTATAAATTAGAGGAAGAAAATTTCTAGCTTGAGGAATTTGGAGATAAGATAGATTCAAAAACAAGCCTGGTGTAGCGGTGCACACCTTTATTATCAATGCTTGGGAGGCAGAGGCAGGGGGAATCTCTGTGAGTTTGAGGCCAGCCTGGTCTACAGAAAGATTTCCAGGACAGGACAGGCCCCCAAAGTTACAGAAAAACCAAAAAAAGAAAGAAAGAAAGAAAGAAAGAAAGAAGGAAGGAAGGAAGGAAGGAAGGAAGGAAGGAAGGAAGGAAGGAAGGAAGGAAGGAAAAGAAAAACTTGGGAACCTCAGGGCAGAGGTGGCTCAGTCTTTAATCCCAGCACTTGGGAGGCAGAGGCAGGCGGATCTCTATGGGTTCCAGGAGAGCCTGGTCTACAGAGCCAGTTCTAGGACAGCCAAGGCTACATAGAAAAATCCTGTCTCGAAAACAAAAACAAAAACAAACAAACAAAAAACTTGGGACGTATTATCAATAGAGGATAATAATTAAATAGCTACAACGTTGTGACCTGTATGAGAGTTCTGGGTAAGGAGTGGTGGGCTTGCCCAGACTTACAAAGCCCTAAACTCCATCCCCAGCGTCACGGAGAAGGAAAAATGAAAAAGGAAGGAAGAAAAGATGAGCTCTATGGGGTGGCGCAGTGGAAACACAAGAAAGGTCAGTTAACAAGTTGTTTCCATTTCCAGGAAGCTAAAATCAACAGCCCAGCCTAGAGACAAGTTTGCAAACAGGGCTTTAGTTCATGCCACGTTCTGAAGAGCAGCCTTGGCCTTGCTGACTCATGGAGGAGCCGCCCAAACACCGCAGACCTGGGAAGTCTTTTCCTTAGATTAGTTCTCCATTCCAAACAGCCAGGCCTGCCGGGTCACAGAGGAGCCATGCTGCTGTGTGAGAGACTGGCCTCGATTCTGAAGGCTTACTCTTCCCCTGCAAATCCTGGGGGGCTCTCCAGGCACCGAGTCCCCTTCCTCTTCAATACTTTCTCTCTCGCCATCCCCGTATCTCATGTTCTCTGCCTGCTTTTCTCTCACGATGCCCAGACTCAGTAACAGTAAACGGGTTGCCTGCTTAGTTCACTAAAGGGAGCCCACTCCTTGCGGATGGCAGAGGAGAGACGGAGAATAACATAACGTCCTCCACAATCCCCATCTACTTATGCCAGTGGCTCAAGGTGAAGGGTGCTGGGCCCTCAGACTGTACCCAGCTCAGACTCCTCTGCACTAGAGGAGTTGGCACTGCAGTCTTGCAGGACTGCATTCCATTTCCTGGGGCGTATGTACCGCAACAAGTAGAAACATGCAGCCTCCCGTGTGTTCAGCTACAATCTTAGCCACAGACAATCAGCAGGGCCTTAATCTCAGCCATATGGATTCTTTGAGCCAGGAAAACAAAACAGACTGCATGACTCTGTACAGACTTCTCAGGGTAGAGCCTCCCCTGTACTGAAGCTACTCACCTGAGACATGAATGGACTCATGTATGCACACAGGCTCATGTATGCACACAGACTCATGTACGCACACAGGTTCATGCATGCACAGACTCATGTATGTACAGACTCATGTATGCACACAGATTCATGCATGCACACAGACTCATGCATGCACACAGGTTCATGCATGTACAGACTCATGTATGCACACAGACTCATGTATGCACACAGATTCATGTATGCACACAGACTCATGTATGTACAGACTCATGTATGCACACAGACTCATGTATGCACACAGACTCATGTATGCACACAGACTCATGTATGCACACAGACTCATGTATGTACAGACTCATGTATGCACACAGACTCATGTATGCACACAGACTCATGCATGTGCAGACTCATGTATGCACAGGCTTATGTGTGCACAGACTCATATATGCACACAGACTCATGTATGCACAGGCTTATGTGTGCACAGACTCATGTATGCACAGGCTCATGTATGCACAGACTCATTCCTCACCACATTCTTCTCCTACCCCTTTTGCCGTCTTGGAAGAGGTTGGGCATGTAGCTTGTAAAACTGGTTCTGCTTTAATCACGGATATCCAGGATGCAGGGACTGGCTTTGTTCCCTGCAGTGCCTGGTGACAGAAGACTGCTTCTGAACTCTTCTACAGAACCGTCTTCCCCGGCACTGTTCTGGTGGTCACGGCAGCGATGGTGTGGTGTGTTTCTGCAGTGCCAGCAATGGGCTGCAGGTCTTCATGCGTGTTCAGTGTGCTTTCTCCATCTGGCTGGCATCCAACCCTCTAATACTGTCATAGAATGGATTTTTTTTCCCNGCACAGACTCATGTATGCACAGACTCATGTATGCACAGACTCATGTATGCACACAGACTCATGTATGCACAGACTCATGTATGCACACAGACTCATGTATGCACACAGACTCATGTATGCACACAGACTCATGTATGTACAGACTCATGTATGCACACAGACTCATGTATGCACACAGACTCATGCATGTGCAGACTCATGTATGCCCAGGCTTATGTGTGCACAGACTCATATATGCACACAGACTCATGTATGCACAGGCTTATGTGTGCACAGACTCATGTATGCACAGACTCATTCCTCACCACATTCTTCTCCTACCCCTTTTGCCGTCTTGGAAGAGGTTGGGCATGTAGCTTGTAAAACTGGTTCTGCTTTAATCACGGATATCCAGGATGCAGGGACTGGCTTTGTTCCCTGCAGTGCCTGGTGACAGAAGACTGCTTCTGAACTCTTCTACAGAACCGTCTTCCCCGGCACTGTTCTGGTGGTCACGGCAGCGATGGTGTGGTGTGTTTCTGCAGTGCCAGCAATGGGCTGCAGGTCTTCATGCGTGTTCAGTGTGCTTTCTCCATCTGGCTGGCATCCAACCCTCTAATACTGTCATAGAATGGATTTTTTTTCCCCCAATCTAAAAGCTGTCCTGCTGGCAGGAGAATCAGAAGGTCAAGGTCATCCTCAGCCATAAGAGTTGGAGGCAAGCCTGGGCTACACATGACCCTGTCTCAGAGAAAAAAAAAAGTGCCCTACCCTGAGATATACATCTAAAAAACGGCTGATGTGGTCCTCACCGGAGGCCACGTGCACGCTGAGTGCAGAGGTCCTCGTCAGTTCTTGCTGGCCTTGATCTTACTGAAATGACCTTGAAGTGTGTTGTCTGGATGGGGCAGCTGTCCTAACTCAGAAAGTTCACTCGTCCTTTGTGCTCTGCTGATCGTCTTCCCCACAGCTTACGTCAGCATCAGCATCACGTGTGAAATAAAGCCATTCAGTGGGGAAAGTCACGTGAGGGGCTGGTGAGATGGCTTAGCCGGTATGTCTCTGTGTCCTGTGTGCTTGTGAGTCCACCTCTAACAAAGGGGCTTTGCTCTCTCTTTTATTGAACAGCCCAGAAAGCGTCATTTGGGGGGGAGGAATGGAAGATCTTTTACAGACACCTCTAACTGAGTTTTTTACAAGACATTAAGTCGTTGACCCCAGATGACCCCAACTGACCACATAAGAAACATCGTTATTTGTCAACCGATATCCATGAGCATTGTGTTTATGGTGGCTAGGCCCTTTAGAAAATCGTTTTCGACGTCTGTACCTGCTGCTTTCGGCACAGAACACGCAGGCATTGTTCTGAGTCAGGAGCATGGAAGAGTTCGTGATTTAAGATTACAGCCGTGCCTTAGCTTAGAGTACAAAAGTTGACTACATGGGAAATCCAAGGCAAGGTTAACTGTTAGGTTGTTCTCTGAGAAGTGGGTGAAACAAATGGGCTGAGTTCACAATAAAGTCTTGAATCAGGTGACTTCAAGAAGTATTATTAATCAGGGTGTGAGCTCCTGTAATCATTCCAGTCTCTTAGAACTTAAGAAATATATTTTACCATAATGCATTGCCACAGAAATATATTAAGGGTGCACTAATATACTATAGGCACTTGCCCTATTATGTGTAATTCTACATACAACTTACCTATGTATTTAACGTCTCACCAACATCTTAAATCTCCACCCGGAGTGCTGAGTTTCAGTAGTATAGTGCACTGTAGATCACCTTGGGACGTCAGGAGTGCCTCTGTAGCTGCACAAGTGGGTAGATTTACTGCAGCCTGGGTCTGTGTGGGTCCAGCCTTCCTCTTGACTGCTTTGTTTCTCTCGTATGCTGATTTTGCATCCTTTGCACAGGCCTTTCAGACCTCGCTGTCTATCAGATTCTCTTGCCTCACTTCCCTGTGCAGATTTATTTCCACGTTTATGTATGGATGTGCATGCTTGTGGCGGCCATCCTTTACCCCCCTCACCCCCCAGCCGTCTCATCAGTTCAAGTCCAGTTTTCAGGAAGTCAGAGACACGGGCAAGCAATGACTCTCATAGCTGACCTTGTTCCAGAAATATTGGGTGGGGTGTGCTGAAGGCTTGAGAGTTCTCTCCAAGAAACCGCAAGGACAAAACGTTTCTTTGGAATGAGTGGGTTTGGATAGCCCAGACCTGCTGAGCTGATCCCTCACACAACGATGGTGATGAGGAGTCCTGGGCTACAATGTCCATGAACTTAATTGACAGCAACTAGCAAAGGTGCTAGACCACTAAACAAAAGGGACTGACCCCAGACGGCAACTAAGAGGTGGACTTGAAGTGTGTGTGAACTTGGCCTTGACTTCTGTAGTGAAGGTGTTGCTTTGAGCAGAGTTATCAAGAGCTAGTCAAGTCCAGAGACGAGGAGAGTGTGGCTCCAGGCAGGAGGCAAAGGAGAGTTATCAGCCAAGATCAACATGGGGCAATTTAAGTCCCAGGCTAAGAAAGGAAGCACTCTCAGCTCAAGAAGCTAGGGAACAGGTTAGACCCCAGAAAAGGGGATGAGGGTAGGGAACAGGTTAGACCCCAGACAAGAGGAGGAGGGTAGGGAACAGGTTAGACCCCAGACAAGGGGATGAGGGTAGGGAGTAGGTTAGACCCCAGATACAGGGAGGAGGAAAGGGAACAGGTTAGACCCCAGACAAGAGAAGGAGGGTAGACTGACTACTGATCTCCACCCTAGAACAAGAAGGCAGCCTAGAAGGTTGGAGAAAGTAAAAAACTGTTTTGTTGATGCTGTTGTTGTTGTTGTTATTATATTGATTCTGGTTTAAAATTTTTTTAATTTAATTTTTTTTAATTCCTGGGTGTGGGTGGAAGTCAGAGGACAACTCAAAGGAACCGGCTCTTCCACCATGCTCCTAGGGTTCAAATTCAGGTTCTCAAGCTTGGCAGCAAGCCATCTTGCCAGGTGCTCATTATAAGTCCCTACTGGCCTGGAACTCACCAAGTAGAGGAGGCTGGCCTTGAACTTTTGATGATTCTCTTGCTTCTGTCTCCCAAGTGTTGGATCACAGGTGGTGCCACCACACCCAACTGGGAATTGAGTTTTGAAAATTGAGTCTTTACCAGAAGAGTGGTTCTACCTCAGACTAGACCGAGGACCTTTATCTAGTGTCTAGCCAAGCCCAGGCACTACAAAGTTAGCTTGTATACACATCCTGAAAGACAAAATTGCAGCAAATATTCTTTCTTCCTTCCTTTCTTTTTGTGAGACAAGGTTTCTCTGTGTAGCCCTGACTGTCCTAGAACTCCCTCTATAGACCAGTCTGGCCTCATACTCACAGAGATCTGCCTGCTTCTGCCTCCCCAGTGTTGGGATTAAAGGTATGCACCACCATCAGGCCTATTTTTGTTTGCTTGTTATTTGCAGTTCTAAGATTAAAGCCAAAGACCTTACCTATGAGCTACACTCCCAACATGAATAGAAAAATAAAATGCTTTTGGAAATCTTTACAGCTTTCCATTACTTGGATAAATCTTTGTTTTTTAACACCTTTGTAGTCGGGAATGTAGCTCAGAGAGAGAGCGCACGCTTAGGCTGCATGAACCTTTGATCGCCAGTGCTGGAAATTTAAAACAATGTAAAATGGACAATAAGGCCAGCCTTTCACAAAAGCGTGAGCACAGGAGAGGAACGAATGTGTTTGCAGCCTGAGGTCAAAGCTAAGAGGATGAATACTCAGGGGAGACAGATACCAGGAGTGCAAATCAGGGAACCTGTGGCCCACGACAGTAAAGAGAGCTTGGGGTTCACTCTATGAGCACACATCACCCAAATGTGCCTAAAGCTGCAGACATGGCTGCTGCCTTTACAGTGGGAAAGAGTGTCCTCACTGTCTTCTCATGTCCCCTCCCGGCGTATAGTCCAAGGATTTGTTCCTGGGGAGGAAGGAAGGCAGGTGGCTCATGGACGTGTCCTGTTACTTAGTGTGATAGGAGAGATCACAACACCAATCCACTGACGACGACTTCTTCTTCTTCTTCTTCTTCTTCTTCTTCTTCTTCTTCTTCTTCTTCTTCTTCTTCTTCTTCTTCTTCTTCTTCCTCCTCTTCCTCTTCCTCTTCTTCCTCTTCTTCCTCTTCCTCCTCCTCCTTCTTCCTCTTCCTCTTCTTCCTCCTCTTCTTTTCTTCTTTTGAGAAAGAGTGTACTAAGTGGGCTATACTAGCTCCAACCTGGACACCCTCTGCTTCAATTTCCTGAGTGTTGAGCTTATATGCATGTGCCCCATACCTAACAGTGCTACCCTGTCTGTCTTTTAAAAGCTAATCCCAGCACACAGGAGGCAGAGGCAAGCCTCTTTCTGAGTTCAAGGCTAACCTGGTCTACAGAGTGAGTTCCAGGACAGCCAGGGCTAAACAGAGAAACCCTGTCTCAAACACACACACACACACACACACACACACACACACACACACAGAGAGAGAGAGAGAGAGAGAGAGAGAGAGAGAGAGAGAAGAGGTTATCCTTTGACGCTGGTTTTTTAGCTTTGTTGTGTGGAGGAGGATGTTGATAAAAGTTATTATTTGAAAGGAATGCCAGGGTCCAGTTCCTCAGGAACCAGAAAAACCCTGCTTCTCTTATGAGAAGTTTTTGAAACCCTAAGATTTGATATAGCCAGATATGGTGATGGTTGCCTTTAATCCTTTAATCTGCACTCAGGAGGCAGAGGCAGGTGGATCTCTGTAGGTTCCAGGCCAACCTGATCTATATAGAGTTCCAGGAGAGCCACAGGCACATAGAGAGAAAGAAAGAAAGAAAGAAAGAAAGAAAGAAAGAAAGAAAGATTGATTGATTTGCTATAATTTCTCTGATCAAATATTATAATAGCATATGCATCCTTGTATATGTGCTACATTTTGGTCTTTTATTTCTTTTCTTCCTTAGATCCCAAGAGATGACCCGAAGACATTTAAACCTTGGTCTATACCTATAGCTTAAGCTGCCTTCGTTTCCTAAGAGGTAAGATCATTAAACTAAATGATAATCCCTCCAAGACAGGGGAAGGGGATTTTCAAACTATGTTCCACGGCACTCTGGACTTATGCAATGCTTAATCAAATCGCTGTATCTCTGCCGACATTTTAAGTTGCCACACTGTGCATTCATGGCTTTGAATAATGATGAGGCCAGTCAGGAGACTATAGCCAATGCAACAGTTTTCCTTTTCCTTTATAAATCCAATAAAAAATGAGAATGTAGCAGATCAAGACATTTTAAACATTCTGTTCCTTGATTTGTGTGAGATACTTACAACTTAAATGCAAAACTAAAGCCCATTCTACTGGTTTCTGCCATTCTGACTACCTGCTGCCCTCTAGAAGAGTCACAGACATATTTGGGGATGGGGGGTTCAGCTACTTCAATTTTGTGTTGCTACCTGAAGGCTTTGGAGAGTGGCACTGAGTGTTATCATCGTCAGAAAGTCAAACTCTGGGGGCTTAAGGAGATTGCTCCATGGGTAAGATGTTTGCTAGACAAGCACTGAAATCTGAGTTCAAATCCTCAGCACCCATGTAAAACTGGAGGCATCTATAAGCTCAACACTGAAAGGTTAAAATGGCAAATTCTATTCAATGAAAATTCCTGGGGGTGGGGGGAGGTGGAGGTGAAAGGGATGGAGAGATGGCTCAGTGGTTTAAGAGCACTTATTGCTCTTTCTTTCTTTTTGAGATTGGGTCTCACTATGTATCCATATCCATGGTTGGTCTGGAATTCATAGAGATCTGCCTACCTCTGCCTCCAGAGTGCTGGGATTAAAAGTGTGGACCACCATCCCAGCTCACTTATTGCATATCACACACACACACACACACACACACACACACACACACACACACACACGGAAGAGGGAGAGGAGCTCTAAAAGGCCTGATATCACATGGCTATCATCCTAGTAATTGAGAAGTGAGGCAGGAGGACCAGGAGCTAGTTTGGGGATAGCCTGAGCTACGTGAGACCCTGTCTCCAAAAGCAAAAGAGAGAAAAGAGGGAGAGGAAAGGAGTGCGGTTTCAGTGGTTAAGAGCATGTGCTATTTTTCCCCCAGAGTCGAATTCCCAGCCCTCAATGCCTGTAACTTCAGCTCCAGGGGATCTGAAGCCTCTGGCCTCCACAGGCACATACACGCACATACAAATGCCCATGCGCAAACATATCATTAAAATCAAACCTTGAAAGAAAGAACAATGTCGTCAGTGAACTGCATCGTCAACTTTTGCGCAGTCTTGAAAGTTAGGACCATCAGCAGATGGCAAGACGGAAGTAGAGAAAAGGCACTGGTGTTTGAGATGTAGCTCAGGGATGAGTGTTTAGTTAGGCAGGAGGTCAAGAGAGACGGAGGGGGGAGGCAGGAGGGGAGGGCAAAGAGAGAAACAAAGCAAAAATAGAACCTCTCATTATTTTTACCATTTACAACTATCTTTGTGTTGGGATTTTTTATACTGTGTAATTAAAATATAGCTACGCATTTCATTCTTAGTATCTCTCACCTGTAATTTCAACTCTCTGAATTCCTCAGAGTAGCTCCTGCGTTTGCTTTATAAGCAAATATTAAACACTGTGGGTTTACCTCTCTCTGGGTGTGGCTTGTCATCCCAGCGTGTGAAAGATGGGGGCACAAGAGGACCTGGAGTTCAAGACCTGCATCAGCAACATATTAAGGTCCAAGCCTGCCAGAGCTACATGAGACTCTGTCTCTAAAAACAGAGTTGGCGAGATGGCTCAGTTCCGTGGGTTAGGGCCCTGTTACGTGAGTTTGACCCCTAGGACAAACGTGGTTAGAACGAACAGACTCCATCAGACTGAACCAACAGGTTGTCCTCTCACCTGAAACCAGTCATCGGGTGAGGTGCCCCCAACACCCGAGCCGTCTCACCAGCTCGCCTCCACCACCCTCTTTTGTTTTTTGTAGACGGGTCTCATGTAGCCCAGGCTGGCCTTGAACTGCAGCTCCTCTGGCCTCCAAGAATCTTTTTTCTTTAACTTGAGGGAGTTTTTGTGCCTTCAGTAACTATTCTCTTTTCTCCTCCTGTAGATACTTCAGTACTCAAGTGAAAAGAATCCGAGCTGGACTCCAGACTGATACTCATATACTATAGGGTGGGAGGGAAGGGTTAGATTGACACAAAGTTTAAAAGTTTAGAAACACTATTCAAACCTAACTGCATCAGCAAGATAAATCATTTCTTACAAATTAGTTACTTAGTGTCCTCAGCCTAGAGGCCGCCCGCAAGCACCGCAACGACTGAAGCATATCTAATGATTTGTCTCTAAAAAGACTGAGTATGTGTTGCTGAAGAAGGACTAAAAAGGAGATCAGGTGTGCAGCAGCCATCTTTGCCGGGAAGACCCTCCCTGCAGATAAACACGTGATGACGTAGGCCGGTGACGTGTTGACGCAGGAGTCACTGAGCCCTAGCAGGGCGTGGTTTCTGCACGGTTTGGTTTGCTTTTCACCAGGGATCGGCTGTGGGTCTACTTACGTTCGTTTAACAGAAACGTAGTGGGATTTGCCTTGTGTTAGATGATCGTTCAGTACGTGAGCATTCCCTTTGGAATTTGAAGGAGAAAAGAAAGATAGTATATAGACTTTTGAAAGGAATGGCACAGAGTGTTTTCCTTTTATTTATTTCTGTGGGTTGTTTTTTTTTTTTTTTTTGAGGGAGGGAAGGTGTTTGTTTTGTTCTTTGCCGTTTTGCTTTTGCTTTTTTATGGAACGCATCTGATCTGACACGAGAGCCTGAGAAATACTGGATGACTTGGTTTCCCATGCACTGACATAGGTAACAGAGTAAACGGATCATAAATGGGAATCAACCTTGACCTGGGGTTTAAGATATTTGGAGTTAAAATGTAGGTAGGTGATGGGGGGGGGCGGTTGTCTAGTATGTCCTATGTCAGTCCTGAGTTTGATCCCCGGCACAACAAAAAAACAAAACTAAAAACGATAAATGATAAAATACTCAGGGTCCATGGTCGTCCAATCTGGGTTTTAAGAGCTTTCAAAGGAGGAGAAACAGCATCTAAATTGACCAGAGCTGAGGGAAAGGCTGACAGTCAGGATTCTTAGGTCCCAGTGG
Source organism: Alexandromys fortis (assembly GCF_014885135.2). Taxonomy (NCBI): domain Eukaryota; kingdom Metazoa; phylum Chordata; class Mammalia; order Rodentia; family Cricetidae; genus Alexandromys; species Alexandromys fortis. The sequence goes on along the minus strand of NW_026067986.1, from coordinate 1,193,401 downwards.
GCAATCCAGAAGGGGACAGAGAAGGTGAGGTTGAGCTGAGAGCAAGAGGTGCGTGGTGGGTGAGAGGTGCAGGGGGCTGGGGAAGGAGGCTTCTGTCGCTTAAGGCCACAGAGACGTTGGCTTGCAGGGACCAGGACACAGCTGTCCACAGGCCCATCTGCTGGCTTTAGCGGGTCAAGCTAGGCGCAATGATAAGAGGGACATTGAGATTTTTGGAGGGCTGAGGTGAAAATTCAGAATTAAGAAAACAAATCTAAGCTTTTAAAAAAACAAATACCTTAACTTAAAATCTAATGATAATTTCCAAAAATTGCTTCCTCACTTATATTATTAAAATGGCCAGGCGATGGTGGCGCACGCCTTTAATCCCAGCACTCGGGAGGCAGAGGCAGGTGGATCTCTGTGAGTTCGAGACCAGCCTGGTCTACAAGAGCTAGTTCCAGGACAGGCTCCAAAGCCACAGAGAAACCCTGTCTCAAAAAACAAAACAAACAAAAAAAAAATGGTTATCCATATAGTTGGGCGTTTGTTTTTTTTTTTTTAAACTGGTTTCTTGGGGATAAGGGTAGTTACTGGAAATGTATTTTCTTTGTAATGGGTGAGGACTTCTAAATATTCAAATGAGTAAGATCTTCATACAAATTATTCCTATAAATTGATGTACTAGAAACTGAAGAGTATAAATCTTAATAAAGTACTTTTTAATATTATATTTGCTTCAATGCCAACCTGGTCTACATAGTGAGTGCTAGACCAGTCGGGCTATTTTGTGAAATTATGTCTCAAAAAAGAAAAAAAATCACATTTGAAGTCATATACTTGAAACTTGTTCTCTGAATTTATCAGCAGCCTGGGCACAAGCTGAGACACAGCCGCACACAGCAGCCTGAGACATGGGAGACACAGCCGCACACAGCTGCACACAGCAACCCAAAAAACAGCTGCACACAGCAACCCGAGACACAGCCACACACAGCCGCACACAACAGCCAGAGACACAGCTGTACACAGCAGCCCATGCATTCTTTCCAAAGACCTTAGCTCAGGGGAAATTAGGATTCTTGATTTTTGTTTCAGAAAGCAATTTAGGCTGAACAGCATGAACCAGAGTTGGAGTTTATTAAGTTTTTTTTTCATTTATTTTTATGCATGAGTGTTTTGCCTTTGTGTATTCCTGTGTACGGCATACATGCCTACTGCCCTTGGGAATCAGAAGGTGGCACTGGATCCCCTGGAAGTGGGGTCACACATGCTATGAGCCACCAAGTTAGTGGGTGTTGGGAACCGAACCTGGGTCCTCTGAGAACAGCAAGTGCTCTGAGCCACTGTGCAACCTCTCCAGCCCCTATCTTTTACTCTTTGTACCATCAGAGATCACTCACCCCAGATACCCATAGACTACTGTCAAGATCAGAGCACATGGGGGACATTTGCACTTTCGTCTTTCTGAGCCTAGGTTCTCAGAAAGGGTTTTCTCTGTCAAAAGAAAACAGCCTGCTCCCAGCTCCATTCCAGAATAGCAGAAATTAATACTTGATCCATCTTACATAATTGGGCAAACAACACAAAAGATATGGGTTCCAATTTTTACGATGCCAAAAAGTCAAAGAGACTTGGCAGGAATAGTTGGAGACAGAAAATGATGTTCTTCTCACACAACCTCAGACAGCGCCAAACTCCAAATACAAAACAGTAGCTCCCTTCCCTTGCAAGGGTCACCACAACACGGCCCTCCTGTTCTGTTCATTTTTGATATCAGTTTCCAGCTAGTTGGCTTTGCGCCAAGACATTCTGCACACAGCTGCCTGGATAGCCTTCCTCAACATATATAGTCACCCACACCCATTGCTACTGGGTAAAAGAGGATGGGTCGGGGTGACTTTGTCCAAAGGTGCTGTTCCTATTGTCTGTGTAGTGGTCACCAACACAGATGCCACCCAAAAAGTGAGTCCTTTTCCCCAAAGAGGAGACAAGGGAAGTCACCCACATTCTGCCCTCCGTGTTCCAGTTAGGCTGTTGGGAAAGGGACAGAGGAAGCTGGCCAGGGACTCAGTCCTGACAGCTTGGGAGCAAGGAGCACAAGGCTAAAGGGAATGTCTCAAAGGAAACCTCACAGTTCCTGCTGATGAGAGACCCTTGTTGCTGTCTGGGAGGCTCTTGGGCTCTCGTGATTTCGTCCCTGCCGGGCTCCAGTGGGCCTGCATTCATTCCCCACAGCTCCCTGCTGTTACCAATGTCCATGTGCTGGGTAGCTTGAACCTTCCTCCCTCCACAGCTTGAGAGCCCACGGCCCCTCCCCACGACTGTCAGAGAGACCTTAGGTTCCCAGGCAGCGTCTTTCCCAGCCTCTTCCGGTGGCTCCTAGCGCTCCTTGGCATTCTCTTCTCGAGGTTGCATCACCGGTCTCTGTCCCCATTACCACACAGCCATCCCAGTGTGTCTTTGTGCAATTTCCCCTCCCCCCTTTTCATAAACACGGCATTCATTGGACTTAAGGCCAGTCCTCATCAGCATGACCTCATCTTGACCTTGTCTGCAAAGACCCAGTTTCTGAATAAGGTCACACTCTAAGATTCCAGGTGTTCATTAAGTCTGGGGGTGGGGTGGGACACTTCTATACAATGTATAGACCCTGCTAACCAATACAAGGACAATCCTTGGGTGAAGTGAACCTCTCTTTTGGCGAGTCTTACAGTGTTCCTGCTGATTCAGGGGCTGCGGACTGTCTGCTCATTCTTCACCAGAATGAGATTTACCATGCTTGATTAAGAAAGGCCAATTGAAGTAGTCCACTATGACACACAATGTTGGTTCAGCACACGCCTTTAATCCCAGAACTTGGGAGGCAGAGGTAGGAGGATCCCTGTGAGTCAGAGGCCAGCTCAGTCTACATAGTGAGTTCCAGGACAGTTAGGAATGTATAAAGAGACTGTCTCGAAAATAAAACAAAAGTTGGCTCCGGCTTATGCAGTTCACGTTCCGGCGAGCCGGGAGAGCCAAGGAAGATGAAAGGGGAGCGATGGCTGAGAGGAAGAAGCCAGGCTCCGGGCAGGGAGTGTGGATTGGCTATAGAGTGCTTGTCAGCACCAAGTAAAACAAGATGTGGAGCCACAGCCTGTAACCCCAGCACCTGGGAGATGGATGCAGGAAGTTAAGGAGTTCAAGGCTATCCTCAGCTATATAGTGAGCTTGAGGCAAAGCCGGGCTACTTGAAACCCTATCTCTAAAAGAAAAAGGGGAAGAAGGAAGGAAAGGGAGGGTCCTAGAACACGTCACTATTACCTCTTCTTCATCTAGAAGGCCAGGCACAGACCCCGCTAGGGAGTTCTTACCCGTGCATTTCCAGACAACACTCAAGTCCGTTCTGTTCACCTTTTTAAAATGTCGCTCTTCCTGGGCTTCTCAAACACTCTAAAGCCATAAAACCCCAGTGTCCTTTATTTAACAGAGGACTGTAAGTTCTTCACGGAACTCGTGTTAAAGTGTGTTGAAAGTATATGTTGAACTATTGTATCGTATCCCATAAATATGAGCAATGCTGTCTTCTGCAGAGGCGAATATGACCGGAAGTCAGAGTCATGGGCACAGAAAACTAATGGCAGATTTCACTTTAGCACTGATTAATTGCCTGGCGCTGTTCTGGGTGAGACTTACTGGGCAGTGCCCTCCAAATACACAGTTTTCTGCCCTGCTCAGGCTCTCAAAGCACGCAAGTGACAGAAGATCTGGGAACCCCTCCCAGAAGGACTTCGTCTCCGTGTGTGTGTGTGTGTGTGTGTGTGTGTGTGTGTGTGTATGTGTGTGTGTGTGTGTGTGTTACTTGACATTAAACCTAGGACGGAGTGCATTCCACCCAATGAGCTACAACACCAGCCCCTAAAGACAGCTTTAATACTGCATCCGAGGACGGGAGAGATGGCTCAGACAGTAAAAACCCTGGCTAGACCTGACAAACCTGAATGACTCCCAGTAACTGTGGCGGAAAAAGAGAAGCAGCTCCTTCAAGTTGTCCTCTGACCCTCATAATCATGTCATAGCTTGTGTGCACACAGACTCTCACATATTCTATTATCCAAACTGTTTATGGGGATGTCTTCTTCCTCCTTCTTAAGCCTTGCTTTTCCTCCTGGAAGCTGGCAGAGGACACTGGAGAAATCCCCACACAAGACTACCTTTTGTGTATAGGTCAAGACCAGGGGGGTTTAGACCATAAGGCATTTCACACCCGTGAAGCAGGAAGCAGGGCCCTGATCTGGCACTTGCCATATTGCCTCTCCTTCCTCTGGAGAGGAATGAGGAGATCCTTTGCAAAAGGCAAGTTTTCACAAGGAGGTCTCCACCACCAGAAAGGTACACATATTTTTTATTGTTGCTATTATTAGTTTGGTTAGAGACAGGGTTTCTCTGTGTAGCCCTGACTGTCGTGGAATTCACTGTGTCGATTATTATTATTATTATTATTATTATTATTATTATTCCTATTTGGTTTTTTTGAGACAGGGTTTCTCTGTGTAGGCCTGGCTATCCTGGAACTCATTCTGTAGACCAGGCTGGCCTCAAACTCACAGAGATCTGCCTGCCTCTGCCTCCTGAGTGCTGGAATTAAAGAATGCACCACCACCGCCTGGCTGACTATTATGATTTTTTTTTATTT
>NW_026067986.1:1184842-1187683 GCF_014885135.2 Alexandromys fortis | reverse complement strand
TTTGGTTTTTCGAGACAGGGTTTCTCTGTGGCTTTGGAGCCTGTCCTGGAACTAGCTCTGTAGACCAGGCTGACCTTGAACTCACAGAGATCCGCTTGCCTCTGCCTCCCGAGTGCTGGATTAAAGGTGTGCGCCACCACCGCCCGGCTAACAGACTGTATTAACTGTGGTTGAAGAGATGGTTCTGAAGTTAAGTCTTGCTGTTCTTAAAGAGGGCCTTGGCTCAGTTCTCAGCACCCATGTAGACATTCCTAATCATCTGTAACTCCAGTTCCACGGGATCTGATGCCCTCTCCTGGACTCTACAAGAAGCAGGCATGCACACTGTGCACATACATACACGTAGGCACATTTAGACATATAAAATAAAGAAAAATCTTTTTAAAAGAGGGAATTGAGTTTTACTAGATTGTTCAAGTTATTAAGCAATGTTTGTTTTTTGTTATGCCAAATCTTGATAATTATAGTAGAACTATTAGAATCCCATATGGCAAGAGAAAAAAAAAGTGGTATTTAACACATTTTTTTTCATTTACATAAAATTCAAAAGCTTGTTGTATTTTAAAGATTTGCCATTACAAACATTTTGTGGAAATGGGCTGAACTGTGACTCCATAGATAGACTGCTTGTTCAGCATACACTAAGTCCTGGGTTCAATCCCAAGCATGGAATGAAACCAGGTACAGTAATGCTTGTTTGTAATCCCAACCCTGGGGAGGTAGAGGCAGGAAGGTCAGAAGTTCAAAGCCATCCTCGACTCTATAACAAGTTTAAGACCAGCCTGATCTTTAATGAGACTTTGTCTTTAAAAAAAATTTTTTTTTGATGGAGTGGAACCACCGAGTATATTTCTAGCCATAAATTCACATAAAAGTGTTCCTTGTTAGACAGTCAATGAGGCAGTTTTTAAACCAGGGCTATAAGAAATTTTACAGTCTTCCACAAAGTCCAAACTGTATCCATTTCCCACACTGCAGGGAAGAAACAATGTGTCTTTCCAAACTTGAAGCAATCAACACTGTTACTTGCTTTTGAAAAAGAATCACCTATGTATCCATCATCCCCCCCCCCCCAAGTGAAGAAGGGCCATCAGGCTCAGATGTTGCATTAGCGCCTTTCATTAAGTAGTTCACAGCTTTTGATCCACATACCATAGAGATAGCAACAATGGCAGAGGGAGGCTGGAAACCCACCACTTCAATTTTAGGGGCTGAGGATTATTTTAGCTCAATGTGGAGCAGTGAGAATCCTGCAAAGAAAAAGGATTAAATCAACTAAAGACAAACAACAAACTGAGATGTGTTTATTCTTGAAATGCTACTAAGCTTAATGGAAGAGCTATGGATCTGAGCCGTTAGTGGTGGCGCTCGCATTAAATCCCAGTGCTCAGGAGGCAGAGTGAGGCGATCTCTGTGAGTTCGAGGACAGCCTGGTCTACAAAAGTTAGTTTCCAGGACAGGCTCCAAAGTTACAGAGAAACTTTGTTTCAAAAGAAAAAAGAGAAGAAAAGTTATGGATCTGTAGTTCTTTTGTCCAGAAAAAAAAATAATAAAGGTTTCCCTTTTTGGAGGTGGGAGGGAAAAAGACAAGACAGCTTGGCTGTCCTGGAACTATATAGACCAGGCTGGCCTCGAACTCACAGAGATCTGCCTGCCTCTGCCTCTCGAGTGCTGGGATTAAAGGTGTGTGCCACCACCGCCTGGCAGTATTTTGATTCTTAAAATTTTTATAAAGACTGTGCCAATATTTTAAGACTAGGATTTCCATTCATTAAAATCGTATTTTAAGCAGGGGAGGCGATCTGACTTTCTCACAATGAAGAAGAGTTCAAGCACACCCACTAAGGACGGGGGATAGCAAGTGGCTGGGCAGGTCACAGGAAGGGACCCTGACACTGAGCAACTCCCTTCTTATCCTTGGCCAAAAACATAGAAGGAAGCTCTGGCTTCTTATGCATCTAAAGGAACCACCGTTAAGGCCAAATTTGAGGGTGTGATCCAATCTGCGGTCCAGAAGGTCTCCCTTCTGGTAAACAGCTTCAGAATTGGATCTCTAGATGTTTTGTTTTGTTCCCCCCCCCCATGGTGAAAAGAAACCATAGCAAAACAAAATTGTTGTGTGACGTTTGTCTTTAACCCCAGTACTTGGGGAGGTGAGGGAGGTGATTTTCTGTGAGTTTGAAAGCAGTTCAGTTACAACTCAATGGTGAATTCCAGGTCAGCTAGGGCTACACTTAGTGAGACCGTATCACAAAAGGAAAGAGGAGGAGGAAAGGAGAAGAAGAAAGAAAAAAGAAAACAGGCTGTATCTGGTCCCTAATTTGAGCCCATCTCCTAAAAGGAAAGCTTTCCTCCAATCAAAAGAATGTAATCTACTTCTGGCCCTTAGTATGGATGAAATAAACCATTATTGGCCTTAAGAGTTAATCCAGAGCTGAGTGTGGTGGCCCACGCCTTTAATTCCAGTGCTTGGGAGGCAGAGGCAGGCAAATCTGTTCCTGGACAGCCAGGGCTCCGTAAAGAGACCCTGTCTCCGTAAACAAATAAGCAACCAAACAGAGAGTTAATCCTTTTGGGCCTGTGGATCATCTGGACTATCCCTCAGGAGGAAGGCAGCCATACTAAGGAGATTGGAGAAACAATTATCATCATACTGAGATAGTGTCTTTTCCTTCCCAGGAACCCCACTTCCAGAGCCATTCCTGTATAGCTCTAAGCTAGCCGGCTTCTCTGAGACCAATTTCAGGAAAGTGTATCTCTCTCTCTCTCTCTCTCTCTCTCTCTCTCTCTCTCTCTCTCTCTCCCTCTCCCTTCTCTTCCTCTCCTCTCTCTCTTCCTCTC
>NW_026067986.1:1180889-1183617 GCF_014885135.2 Alexandromys fortis | reverse complement strand
TTCTTACTTAGTTTTTATTCATAATCATAAACTTAACTCTGCAATCCAGCTAGACTTGAAGGGGAATGAGGAAAATATGGAACCCAAAGAACTTCAGTGAGAGCAGAGATTACAGGGTACTGCGAGCAGATGGGGCTGGGGTGCTCTCCTGAGCTACAGAAGGAATGGTCTGGTGGGTAAGAAGCCCGCAAGTCAAAAGAATTAGAGTTGTCCACAGTCGGAAATGGTGATCTTCTTGCTGGTCTTGCCATTCCTGGACCCAAAACGCTCCATGGCTTCCACAATGTTCATGCCTTCTTTCACCTTCCCAAAGACCACATGTTTGCCATCCAGCCACTCAGTCTTGGTGGTGCAGATAAAAAACTGGGAACCGTTTGTGTTTGGTCCAGCATTTGCCATGGACAAGATGCCAGGACCTGTATGCTTCAGGATGAAGTTCTCATCCTCAAATTTTTCTCCGTAGATGGATCTGCCGCCAGTGCCATTATGGCGTGTGAAGTCACCACCCTGGCACATGAATCCTGGAATAATCCTGTGAAAGGGAGAACCCTTATATCCAAATCCTTTCTCTCCAGTGCTCAGAGCACCAAAGTTTTCTGCTGTCTTTGGAACTTTGTCTGCAAACAGCTCGAAGGAGATGCGGCCGATGTCGAAGAACACGGTGGGGTTGACCATGGCTGCAGCAAGCAGTGAGAGGGGACAGTGGCTTCTGCAAAGCCTGAACGTAACTTTTTAACTCTCGTACGTGTCTTCATCAGATTGTTCCCTGCCTGGGATGGTGGTATTGACTGCTTACTGGACATCAATGGTCTTTCATGAAGACATTTGGACACTGATGAGAAAGAATGCAGGCTACATTTAGGAAGATCACCCAGGAATGTAAGGAACCCACAATTAGTTAGTGGGGACAGAAACATGAATCAACCAGGCTTAGTGACTGATGCCTATAATCCTAGCACCTGGAAAAGCTGATGAAGGAGGATTACCTGCTCAAGGCCAGCCTTGGCCACGTAGCAAGACCCTGTCTTAAAAATGGAAAGACAGAATGTGATCACGAGGCTACTGGGGAAGACAGAGAATCGGGAATATGGCAAACGCAGACGGAGGCTTTTTGAGGATCTGGGCCTGCCTGATTGGTCATCTCTGTCTCCAGCTCTGGTGTGACCAGGCAGTTCATTACACCGGTGAAGCCAGATTGCCAGGTTCCGAATGAGAGCTAGTTCTTCCACTAACAGCTCTATATGACCCCGGGGAAATTAACCAACCTTCCTGCCTTGTTTTCCCAACGTGGTTAGATGAACCATTGTGTTAAGGTCACGGAACAATGCAATGGCCCTAGGGACTCAGTGCAATGGATAAAGCACTTAGGAGAATGTCTGATGATACCCAGACACGTACACACTACACACACACAGCTTCGTGTCTGATACCCAGACATGTAGTACACACTACACACACCGCGTTTTAATTCGTGAAATATTGTAACCTTAATAAATCTTAAACAAAAATAATATGGGGAAGTGGTAGTTTATGACACAGAGCACAAAATGAGATTTCCATTTGTAATGCCAGGGGTTAGAGGGATGAACGGGGTTAGAGGATAAAGGTGCAGAGACTTAGAGCCCTGACCCCCACCACTTTCTGCCTGTGCTCCACAGCCTTCTCAGGTTCCACGAAAGTTCAGTTCCAATGGCCCCCGGCAGCAGTACCTCCAAGAGGTTAGGCTCTTCCTGCTAGGCTATCTTCCCACCTCTGCTCCTTCAGTTTGGGGAGGAAATAGCGCCTGGATCCAACAAAGAGCAGCTCAGTGACTTAGAGGTGAATCTGAAACTTCTTCGAAAGCAGTAAATGTTAAGTCTCCCAAGAACGTAGGCGCCTTGTATGTGTGAATAAGATTGAAGGTGTGAGACAGGAATAGTGGTTGACAGAAACGCAGACTATTGAGTAACCCGCATACGCAGAGCAAGGGTCTAAGGAGTCCGGGAATACACTAAATAAACGCAGAGCAAGGGTCTAAGGAGTCCGGGAATACACTAAATATTAAGAGACTAAGAATGACTGGATTTTCCTATAACTTCAGGAAACGACTCTAAGAAGAAAATTTCCATTCAAGTTGATAGGTGAAGGCAGCGGTCAGAGTAATAGGAAGGCGAATAATAAATACACGCCGATTTTTATCGATATGTCTGGTAAGAACGAGAAGTTGGGACGGGAAAGGTGATTTTAAGGACAAATTCCGATTTCAGGGTTTCTCTGGCAGGAGAGCGAGGAAGCAGATGAAAAGGGCACCCAACAGGGTGCAGGCGCACAGTTTCATCTGACGTCCCCGAGAACACACCTCCCTAGGGTCCTCAGAGTGCAATGCCTGCATCTCGGAGACTCTGGGACTCTGAGATGCAGGCACATCCTGGGGTCCTGCCCCGGAACCAGGGACAAAGCCCACGGGTGGGGACCTCGCCATCAGCTTTAACAAGTCTCCAGTCCGCCACGGTCAGGGACAAGCACCGCTAGCTTGCAAGGCGGAGTGGCGGGCAGGGATTCAGCCTCGCCCTCAGCCGTCTGCACAGCGGAGCAAGGAGGCCCAGCTCCACACGGGACCCCAGACAGCCCCGGCCAACTCCATGCATGCAGCCCAGCCATCGGCCCCCAACCCCAGGACGGGGCAGACGGGTCCATCACGCGCCCGTCGAGGGGCGTCTTCCCCCTTCCATCACCACCCGGAGCGGAG
>NW_026067986.1:1153343-1180584 GCF_014885135.2 Alexandromys fortis | reverse complement strand
CCACCGCCGGTGCGAACCAGCGCAGGGTCGAAATCTCGCGAGAGCGTGCGGCAGGGGCGGGGGTGGCGCCTCTTCCTCCCCTGCTGCTCGCGTTAGTTCCGGTCGCAGATGAGACAGCGCCGCAGTCGCCGCCAGCTCGGGGGTTTCTGGCTCTTTTCTCTCCGCCTTAAATTCGGTGAGGCGAGCGCGGCGCAGGGCCGTGCGGGGAGCGGCGGAGGGCGCGGCGCGGGCCTGCGTAGGGCGGAGGCTGGGCGGCGGCGCGGTTCGGCGGGGCCCGGGGAGGCCTGGATTCGTGGCCGCCGCCGGGGCTAGCGGGAGGGCGAGGGGGCGAGCGAGGCCGCGGGGCGCCGGGGTGGCGGGCGCGCCCCGTGTGTGCGCCCCGGCTGGCCTGGGTAACAAAGCCACCGCGGCCTCTGTTGGGTGATGTAGGCGTGGGGGGGTTCGGCGGGCGGGGCGCAGCCGCCGCCACCACCGCCGCGGCCGCCGCCTCCGCCGCTGCTTTTTTTCGCGGGAGGGCGGGCGGATGTACGGGGCGGCGGGGGCCCCGGCGCGCAGCGCCTCGGCGCCTGTGGTCCGCTCGGCGCGGCGGCCACCACTGCAGGCGACGGGGTCAGTGGAGAAGGGGGTCCCCCTCGCCCCAACACGGAGCTTCCCCCCGGAGCCCCAGCCGGTCGAGGCCCTCCGAGGCGGGGAGGCACGTGCCCCGGGGAAGGAGGCGGCGGCTCGGCCGTAGCGTTTTGCGGTCGGCTCCGGTTTTGCAGCTTGGAGAAGGGTGCAAAGCTCCAGGCGCCACTTTGGAGTGCGGGGTGGTGCGGCCGTGGCCGTGATGGTCCGCAGAGTTCTGGTTACTTAAGAAAGAAGTGGGCGATCCGAAGGGAAGTGTGGGAGAGACTGAGCAATTAGGCTCGTGATAGGCGATCTGCCACCCTACAGGGTGACAGTGTCGTTCCACGACTTCGTTAAAGGGATGCTTCCACTGCACTGGCTCGGTTGCCCATGAACGGAAAGAAAGTGTGCACGGTTTGTTAGCTGTGGTTTTGACCTAAGGTTTGATATTTTGTTTTAGAAGTTAAAACAAAGATGGAACAGACGCTTTTTAAGGCCCTGTTTCTCTTTTCCTAGGGTGTCTTTTATGAATAATCAAAAGCAGCAAAAACCAACGCTATCAGGCCAGCGTTTTAAAACCAGAAAAAGAGGTAAATATTTACAAATCTTCCTTAAGCCTTCCTCCAGACATTTTGTATCTCGGTTTCCTCTCACAGTCAACTGCATGTTACTAAATATCAAGAAAGTAGCAGAAACGAGCTTCTAGTTGGCTGCTTGTAGAATAGGGTTCCCATAATTTTTTTTAAGTGTTTCATATTTTTCTTTTCTTTATTTTTTGTTTTGTTTTTCCAGACAGGGTTTCTCTGTGTTGCTTTGGAGCCAGTCCTGGAACTAGCTCTTGTAGACCAGGCTGGCCGTACAGAGATCCGAGTGCTGGGATTAAAGGCGTGTGCCACCACCGCCCTGCACGGGTTTCAGATTGTAGCTCAGGCTGGCCTTCAAATGCTGGCATTAAAGGCATGAGCTCCTGCTGGCAATCCAATTTGAGGATTGAAGTTAGGGCTCTGTTTAATCCCAGCACTTAGGGAGCAGAAGCAGGCGGATCTCTTGAGTTCAAGGCCAGCCTGAGCTACCTACTGAGTTCTAGAGCAGCCAGGGATAAACATAGAAACCCTGTTTCAAAAAACCTAATCAACCAAAGGAAAAGTTGAAGTGGTGTTCTTGGAAAACCCACATTGACTAGGCATGGCGGCACACATCTTTAATTCTGGCAGTGGAGAGGCCAGTAAATGGAGGTCTGTTTAGTGAGTTCTAGACCAGCTTGGGCTATGTGCTGAGACTCTGTCTCGGGAAAAAAATAAATAAATAAAACGAAGCCCACATTAACCTGTTGAATGGTTTGGAGGGAATTGAGACTGCACTGACTACTGGTCTTAGGCGCCTGGTTTTCATAGATAGTTTGGCATACACGTGACAGTATTTTTTTTGTACTCTTTATACTGTACCCCTGTGATAAAGCCAAAGTATATCTTGTTCTAGTCTTTGTAGGTATAGACGTTCACTGGATACAGTGAATGGTCTTTAAAGCAATTTGTCAATAATGAAGAGCAGTATGTATTCTCAGAGTTTGTAGATTCCCGGCTTCCTCCTAAAATAATTGATAGTAACAGATGACTTTTATTAGTAGTATCTGGGAGGTGACGCTTCCTTAAGGTCAGACAAAGATCATTCATACCTGGTGTGTTGTGGCATATGCCCATAAGACTGTGGCAGAAGTCACCATCAGTGACGAGCCTAGGATATAAAAGACCCTCTTTTAAGCCCTCCTCCTGCCTCCCCCCAAGAACAAAAGTAACAACAGCAAAAAAAAAAAAAAGGGGGGGGAGGGGATCTTTCATGGCCTCCTGGTTCAGGGTATCTGGGACCTAAGGGAGTTTTGAAGGCAGGGCTTTTAGTAAAATCAAGAAAAAATAATTTATTAGTATATAAAAAAAGTCAGCTATCTAGCCTCGGCTGGCAAATGTGAGAATTCAGATGCCATCGTCTGGCATAAATTGGCAAAGCAAGACATCCCAGGGCGGGGGTCGCATGTTAGTGGCAGGGTTAGAGGAGACTCACAGAAACTGAGTCACTTGTTTTGTAAGGGAATGTAGATATTGAAAATGGCTAATTTGGGCCTGGAAGAGCTGTCCCGGCAGTTAAGTGCACTGCTCTTGTAGAGTGTCTGGGTTTGATTGGTAGCTCATGTCCGCCTGTAAGGCCAGTTCCGGGATACAGAATCCACTCCTGGCCTCCTCACGCTCCAGGCACACATTTGCACGTAGGTGTTTATATTTAAAGGAAGAAAGTGGTTAGTTGCACAAATGCACGGGGTATAGTAGAAGTCAGGATTTCGTTCTGGGTGGTTTTGTTTTGAGGCAGGGTCTCCATGAAGCCCTGGTTGTCCTCAAGCTCACACATCCTTTTGCCTTTGTCTCCCAAGTGTTGGGGTTAAAGGTGCATGTCACCATGCCCAGCCCAACAATCAAGTGTTTTGACTTCAGGGCGCATAACTGCTCTAAACTACTAGCCAATGTAGTCTTTCAGTTGTGTAATTTCCCTTCCGGAAAGATTGACCTCTTAAGCTTATTACTAGGTTTAAAGCCAGATGAATAGTTAGATTGAAAAGAAAAGCCAAAGTGTTGTGGACACATAAAAGAAAAGGGAAAGGGCTGGAGAGATGGCTCAGCGGTTAAGAGCACTGGCTGCTCTTCCAGAGGACCCAGGTTCAATTCCCAGCCCCACATGGCAGCTCACAACTGTCTGTAACTCCATTTCAAGGGGATCTGACACCTTCACTCCAGTGCACATAAAGTTAAATTGTTAAAAGGGACTGGGGAGAGAGAACCACCAAAAACTTAGAGAGTAGTATAGTCATGCATACAGCTACATAGCAAAACCTTGTCTCAGAAAACAAAGCAGCCAGGCAGTGGTGGTGCATGCCTTTAATCTCTAGTAGAGATTTAATCTGAAGGTAGAGACAGGCAGATCTCTGAGTTTAGGACTAACCTGGTCTACATAGTGGGTTCTAGGGCGGCCAGGGCTACTAGAGACCCAGTCTGGGGAAAAACCAAAACAGAACTGGGGATGTAGTTTTGTAGAGTGCTTGTTTAGCATTTATAAGGCCCTAGAATCTACCCCAGAGCTTAAGATATGGAAGCTGAAGGATCTTAAATTGAAGGTCATAGTGAGTTTGAGGCCGTCCTGAAGCAAGTGAGATGCTGTCTCAGAAACAATCAGAAAGGGACTGAGAAGAAAACTGAGAAAAGTGCTTTCCACACAGCATGCAGACCTGCACTGCATCCCTGACCCACAGCATGCAGAACTGTACTGCATCCCTGACTACACAGCATGCAGACCTGCACTGCATTCCTGACCACACAGCATGCAGACCTGCACTGCATTCCTGACCCACAGCATGCAGACCTGCACTGCATCCCTGACCACGTAGCATGCAGACCTGCGCTGGATCACTGACCCACACAGCATGCAGACCTGTACTGGGTCCCTGACCCACATGAAAGTCTGTGACTTAGCATGGGTGAGGCAGAGACAGGAGGATCCTGCTGGCCAGCCAGTCTGGCTAAATCAATTTGTGAGCTCTAGGTCCAGCAAGAGACTGTCTTAATAAAAGAGAAACTGTCTTAATAAAATGGATACAAGTTAGGCGGATACTCTGTATCCCCCAGTAGAGCTGGGGCTGGGCTGTGGAGGTAGCTCAGTAGTATAGCAGGTACAAGACTGGATTCTGTACCCACTTCTCTAGCAGGTGGAACTACAAAGTTAGGCAGATAGAGGTAACCCTGTATGGGGGAGAAAGTAGGGCGGCTGGGTGGGCACTCGAGTGCGCACATTTTCAGAGGAATAAAGTCTACATGGTATAGAAAGGCTGTTGTTACAGGATCTCACTAGATAGAGCAGACTGGAACACAGACCACCTGCCTCTGCCTTTCCAGTGCTGGATTAAAGGCTTGTGCCTCCATGGCTGGTAGGGGTTAGTGCTCAGGAGAGCAGCCTGGTGGAAGTGGGAGCAGGAAGCCCTAGTACATTCAGCCTGCAGAAGTGGAGCGGCCCCCTGGTACTGGCCAGATGGATTGGCCTTGCAGAGGGGACACTGGGTGTGATTAATCTTTCTCCTATCAAGCTTACTTGTTTCAAGTCTTGGGATACTTACCTTTTCCAGCTATCAAGTTAAACGAAACTCAGTGATTTGGTTACCTAGCTTCATAAGGTACTGGCTGTGCTATCTGTGATAACTTTGTTCTCTCTGCAGATGAAAAAGAGAGGTTTGACCCTACTCAGTTTCAAGACTGCATTATTCAAGGCTTAAGTGAAACTGGTACTGACTTGGAAGCAGTAGCTAAGTTTCTTGATGCTTCCGGAGCAAAACTTGACTACCGCCGCTATGCAGAAACACTCTTCGACATTCTGGTGGCTGGCGGAATGCTGGGTAAGTGTCTGGGAGCTGTGGGTGTGACACATAGAGGTAATGGGAAAGCCAGAGAGGGTGGGATTGGATTCAATGTGTTCTGTTTCGTTTCTACCCCCTCTGGGCTGGGAGTTGGGAATTTTGAAATAGGGCTATTACTTATATATTTTATTTTATGTGCATTGGTGTTTTGCCTGCATGTTTTTCCATGTGAGGCGTCACATCCCCTGGAACCAAGTTACCGACAGTTGTGATCTGCCATTAAGGTACTGGGGAATTGAGCCCAGTGTACTTAACCACTGAGCAATCTCCAGCCCAGCCCCCAAACCCAAACCTATTAAAGTATTTACTAAAGGAATTTTCTGGTGTGTGCATGTGTGGAGGAGGAGGAGTCTTTTGAGATGCTTTTCCTGTGCACCCCTGGCTGATATGGTGGTCACTGTATAGGTTAGGATGCCCTCGGGTTGACCAGACTTTTCCTCTTTTTTAATCCCCTTTGTTTGGAGGCATGGCCTCATTTATGTAGCCCTACTGGCCTTGAACTTGATGCGTTGCTGAGGATTCTTATGTCCTCCAAGTACTAGGATTAGCGGCTTAGGCCACTACGAGCAAGAAACTTTTCAAAGATAGTAAAGAGAACAGTAAGGTGAACATCTGGCCTTTGATGCCGTTAACACAGTCTTGGTCTACACTGCAGATCGCACACACCCACTGGCTTTTATTTAAGATAAGGTTTCTCTTAGATGTAGCTCAGGCTACCCTTGAGCAGGAATTTCTCTCGTCTTAGCTTTCCTTCTTTATTTATTAGAATATGGAAAATGGGATTTTGAGCCAGTTATAGTGGTGTGTCAGTAATCCAGTTATTAGGAAGATCATGAGTTCTAGGCCAGCCTGGGCTAAGTGGCAAGATCCTTCCTTAAAGGTACAATTCAACCTCCTTGTTTAAAGTTTAAAGAGTTACTTTCTGTGTAGAAAGTTGAATATAATCAAAACCAGATCTGAACACTTCCACTTAGCCTGTTTGGCACTCTTAAATGGTTGATTTACTGAGTTTATTTCACCAAGCATTTTTACATTTATTTTGTATGTACATGTATCTGTGTGGGCAGGTGTAGTAGATATTAGGTTCCTGCAGGCTTGGTGGCAAGCACCTTTGCTCATCGAGTCTTTACTTGCTTTACTTTACATCTTGCTTAGTTGTTGTGCAAGTTATTTTATCTGTATCCACTGAGCCATCTGACTCTTTGAAACTGAATTCATCTTTGAGTGCTACTGTTTTATTTTACGTTGTTACTACTTTGTTTTACATTGGAAACCCTTCTTAGTATGTAAGGCTGACATGATCGCCCATGTAAGATGAAGGCCCTGCAATTCACTGTTGACTGTGTCTCAGCCCCAGGTGGTACACTGGCAGACGACATGATGCGCACAAATGTCTGCGTGTTCGCAGCACAAGAAGACCTCGAGACCATGCAAGCATTTGCTCAGGTGAGTGAGACTGTCCATCATAGCTGCCGTCTGTCTGGGGGTGTCCAAAGGATGATCTGCTTGGTGTGGGTAACAGGTATTAAGTTTTAAGGGTTTAGGTCTTGATAAAATATACTAGAGTAGAAACTTCAGAAGAATAAAATAGAAAAAAAAATTGAGACAATGTCTTAGTATGTAGCCTTTGCTAGCCTTAAACTCAGATCTGCCTTCCTCAGCAAACCCAGCCTTTGTTCTTTTCTCTCTTTTGGTGGAAAAATTATTATGGTGTGTGCCATTGAGTGCAGGTAGCCTTAGAGACCAGCGGCATCAGATGCTCTGAATCCATAGTAACAGGCGGTAGTGAGCTTGCCCGTGGTTAGTGCTGGGAACCACACTCTCCAGCCCCAGGTATGTTTCTCTGGAATTACCCTTTAAGAAAGGCGGTAAAGCGGCTTGGATAACGCATTCCTATACTCCCAGCACTTGAGAAGTTGAGGCAGGGGCTGGGAAGATGTCTCAGTGGTTAAGAGTACTACTGACTCTTCTAGAGGACCCGGGTTCAGTTTCTAGCACCCACATGGCAGCTCACAACTATCTCCCCATTCCAGGGGGCCCCGAACCCATGGCAAAACACCAATCCACATTAAAAAAGAAAAAAAAAAATTGAGGCAGAAGGAGGGGAATTTGAGTATACAGTGTGTTCAGCGCCAGCCTAGACAGCATAAACACCTGTTTGAGTCCCCTAGCCCACCTCCACAAGGAAGATGCTGACCTGGATGTGGGCATTTATGCCTGTGTTCCCAGACTCAGGAGACTGATAAAAAGCTAGGATGAACAGAAAGTCAGTTTTCTATTGAAGTTGCCATAGTGAGCCATTCTTTAGCCCGTCTTTGCGTTTTGAAGAAAAGAGATGAGTTCATTGATGCGGACTGGACTGGACTGGACTGGAGCTTATTTTGTGCCCAGCCTAGGCTTGAACTTCCGGAACCCCCGGGCCTCAGCCTTCCCAGTGCATTCAGAGTCATAGTTAAATCTCTGCTGCTTGTCAGCAGAGAACTTGATGTCTCTAGCCTGGAATTTGGTGTCTGTCTAGGGAAAATAGAACTGTATTTTATGATGTTACTGTTTAACATAAAGTGATAAGTTATTGGAGTGGTTTCAGGTGTTCTTAGTTTCAGTATGTGGTGAGATTGTCCAGTAGAGAGGCCTCTTTTTGGTTCTAGAAATGACTTTGATCTCTTCTAGGTTTTTAACAAGTTAATAAGGCGCTACAAATACCTGGAGAAAGGTTTTGAGGATGAAGTTAAAAAGGTACGAGAAGGAAGTTGGTACAGTGTGGCCTGTGCTTAGCATGTGCAAGACCAAGTTCAGTCTTCTAGCCCCGGATCAGAAAGGGAAAAGGACAGATGGGGAAATGTTCCAAGTCAGCCACATGTTGGGTGTAGTTTTAGATGTTTAAGTAGGCTATTATTGAAATACAATTTGGGGGAGTATATCTGTTAGTATGCGGAAATATTTGAAATTCACACATTGTCACGTAGTGTTTGAAACAAATGGCAGTTAAAAATCTAGGGATTAGCTGGGTGGTTGTGGCTCACGCCTTTAATCCCAGCTCTCGGGTGAGTCTGAGGACAGCCAGGGTTACCCAGAGGGAGACCCTATCTGAAAAAATACTAAAGCAAATCTAGGGATGTTTAGAAGCTGCAGGGTGAAGGACCAGGGCATAAGATCTAAAGAGATTGCTTGTATTTGGGTCCTAATGCCGATGTTTCATAATGAAGGCAGCAAGAAGTCTGGCAGAGTTGGTAGGCTCTGTTGTAGCTCTTCAGTGTTGATACAAACCCTGTAGGGCGAGTATGTGATGAGACCAGGACACACAATTAAGGAATTGCCCAGGACTAGGGTTAATGAGTTGTAACAGATCCAAACGTGAACGGGTGGGCCTCAGAGCTGGTGTAGTTTCTTTTACTGCTTCTAGCAGAATGCAGGACTTTCTAACCCTCACGTTTCCCTCTTACAGTTACTGCTCTTCCTGAAAGGGTTTTCAGAGTCGGAGAGGAACAAGCTCGCCATGTTGACTGGGGTTCTTCTGGCTAATGGGACCCTTAACGCATCCATTCTTAACAGCCTTTATAATGAGAATCTGGTTAAAGAAGGTATTAGCTCCTGAGCTGCTGTGAAAGCCTGCCTTCCTGTTGGTGTGTGTGTGAGGGTCTGTGAACAGTGTGTGCTTGGAGCTGGGGAGGGGACTCGCATGTTCCTTAGTTAAGATTTATTTTTATGTATGTGTGAGTTTATGTACACTACATGCATGCAGAAATCCTGGGTGACTAGAGGAGAATGTTGGGTTTCCAGGAACTAAAGTTACGGGTGGCTATAAACTGTGTAGGTGCTGGGATTCGAAGTCAGTGCTCCTAACCATTGAACGAACCAGCCATCTATCCAGTCCCTTTAAAAGAAAACGTTTTTAAGCGCTCCTTAGTGTGGGCACTTGCTTCATACCTTTGGCACCCAAGTTTGCGGTGTGTCTTTAGAGTCCAGGTTGAGCTTTCTCCCAGCTGAGCCTCGATCCCTCCCCTGCAGTCATTTTTTTCCTCCATACTTTAAATTTGCTGGGAATGTGGGGTCCCTTTAATTCTAAGAGTAGCACTGGCTAGCATGTTACTTCAGCTGAGGCGACAGAAAACGAGGCGTGGCGTGAAATGGTCACACTGGCGCAGGGGAGTGGAAGCTTCTTTCTTTTACAGGGGTTTCAGCAGCATTTGCTGTAAAGCTCTTCAAATCATGGATAAATGAAAAAGACATCAATGCAGTCGCTGCGAGTCTCCGGAAAGTCAGCATGGACAACAGACTGATGGAGCTGTTCCCTGCCAATAAGCAGAGCGTCGAGCACTTCACCAAGTATTTCACCGAGGCAGGCTTGAAGGAGCTGTCGGAGTATGTCCGTAACCAGCAAACCATCGGTGCGCGGAAGGAGCTCCAGAAAGAGCTCCAGGAGCAGATGTCCCGCGGGGATCCATTCAAGGACGTAAGCTACTCTGTGTAATGTATATATGTCTGTTGTCTGCATACGTGGCTGTCTGCCACGTGTGTGAGTGGGTCAGAGGAGGAGGCTTCATTCTCCTGGGACAGCAGCCAGCTCTTAACTGTTGAGCTATCCATCCAGCCCTCTTTAAGCCATCTTTCTATGGCTACATTTGAAGTTTTACTCATGACCCAGATTTTGTAATGATAAGCCAGGGGTAGACATTTTTCATTTGAAACAAGTTTTGTTGTGGTGGTTTGTACATTTATTTGGAGGGGTGGGCATTTGTACGCTGATTTCCCACCATGTGAGTCTGGGTAATTAATCTTGGGTTGTCAGGCTTGGTTGCAGGCACCTTATCTGTTTGCTGCGGCCTCTCACCTGCCCGAGTCAGTTCGTATATAAAAGAGTTTGAGCCCCAAGGTTCTGGCCCCGGCAATGGTTTCCTGTTTGTATGCGGTACAGGTAGAATTTGCTGCCGGTTTCGTGGAAAGGCTTTGTTTTCAGGCATGGGGTCCCAATAAAGCTCTGTCTGGCCTGGGACTTCTGTAGACTACCTTGGTCTCAAGCTCAGAGACCCACCTGCCTTGCCTCTACCTCAGTGCTGGGGTTAAAGGCACCACCACGCCTGGCTGTAAAGTTTTTAATTTTATTTTTTACGTGCATTAGTGTTTTGCCATGGATATTGGGTCCCCTGGAACTAGAGTTACAAATAGTTGTAAGCTGCCATGTGGGTGCTTGGAATTGAACCTGGGCCCTCTGGAAGAACAACCAGTGCTCTTAACTGCTGAGCCATTGCTCCAGCCCCTGAAAAGGCCTTTTAGTGCTTTTGTAAAATGTCTAAATTTGATGTGTAAAGTATGTTTATAATTTTTTGGATGATTTTGCAGATAATTTTGTATGTCAAGGAGGAGATGAAAAAAAATAACATCCCAGAGCCAGTTGTCATTGGGATCGTCTGGGCGAGTGTGATGAGCACCGTCGAGTGGAACAAAAAAGAGGAGCTTGTAGCAGAACAAGCCATCAAGCACTTGAAGGTACTGGGGTTGCTCCTTGGTAGAGCAAACTCGCACTTCAGGTAGTGGGTGGTGTGGACCATCAGTGGGTATTCATCCAAGGAGCTGGCTGTCAACATGTCGGTCATGACCTCTTTTAGGGGTGGGTCAAATGACCCTTTCAGTTATATAACAGTTCATAAAAGTAGCAAAGCTACAGTTGTAAAGTAGTAACAATTTTCTGGTGGATCCTACAAGGGAGGAACAAAGGATCTCAGCAGTAGGAAGGCTGAGATCTGGTGCTCTAAAGGATTCACCACATTGGTGATGCAGGGGGTGATCCACTGTGCGCAGACATTAGTGTTGACAGTGCTTTTTAAGGCTGACCTGACTTCATTTGGTTCATAAATTAAAAGTAATTTAAGCCTGTGATTTGGTGCTGCTGAGGGAGTCTACACGGGAAGGTCTGCTGGAGCCCACTCACCACACACACAGGTCAGTGTAGTCGGAACACGGGAAGGTCTGCTGGAGCACACTCACTCACACACAACTCAGTGTATTCTTCTGCTCTGCTATTTTTTAGTCCTGTGCACCAGTGAACTGATTATAATTCACTGTGGTTACGTTCTGTGTTGTAGCATTCTGTGATGGGTAACTACTGTAACGAGTGAGCCGTTTTTGTTTGTTTCTCAAAGCAATACAGCCCCCTGCTCGCTGCCTTTACCACGCAGGGTCAGTCTGAGCTGACCCTGTTGCTGAAGATTCAGGAGTACTGCTATGACAACATTCACTTCATGAAAGCCTTCCAGAAAATAGTGGTGCTTTTTTATAAAGGTAAGTCTTCAGTCTTGTAAAAGTTGTATTAAGTCCATGAATACTAGAAATAAGGAGTGTCTGGACATGAGCTTCCCGTAGTCACAAAGTAAAATAGTCATCTGTACTAAAATTGAAGGTTGTTGTTCTGTTTATGTTTGAGTTAGGCTATCACTGTTTTGTTGACTGGCCTGGAACTTAAAGGGAGATCCACCTGCCTCTGCCTCCCAAGTGTATTGCAGCAGAACTGGGTGGTTTTACTTGCTACATTGCTATTAGAACACTTGTGAGGCTTGTGGACAAGTTAAATAATGCAAGTGAAAATCTCTCCACCCCACCTGCCTTATCCCCACGGATAAGTGCCAAGCAGGCATTAGTACCTTAATGTACTTTGGTAGAATGATTGTGTTCCAAGTTCTACTATGTCGTTATTTGTAGCTGAAGTCCTGAGTGAAGAGCCCATTCTGAAGTGGTATAAAGATGCACACGTTGCAAAGGGGAAAAGTGTCTTCCTTGAGCAGATGAAGAAGTTTGTAGAATGGCTCAAAAATGCTGAAGAGGGTAAGTCATCCTCTGTAGATTGGTTGGAGCATTTGGTTTGTGTTGTCTTTTTAGACAAAACTTCATGGTGTAGCCCTGAATGGCTTTGAAGTTGTTGCTGTTCCCTTGCCTCTACCTCCCAGCGGCTAAGTTACAGGTATACACAGGTTTCTTTCCTCCCCTCGCCACTCTGTATCTGGGGAGGTTTCTGCTCTTTATACTACCCAGGGTTATCTCTTTCTGCCAAGAGGGAAATTAGACTTTAGCCATTGTAATATTCTTTAAAATTTTGTTGTATATTTTTCTTTTTTTTTTTTTTAATTTTATTATATTTGTATTTAGTGTATAAGTGTGGTTGCCACATGTGGGAACAAGTTTCTTTCTGCAGGGATCAGACTGGGGCTAGATCTTTCCATGGAGTCTTACACTAAATGGTAGAGACATAGAGATTTTTGAGCTGCATAAATATACACATGTTCTCAGTTGATGTTGGTCAAGTTCTTACATGACTGCGAGTTTTAAGTACTGGACGCTGGCCTCCTGAAATGATGTTGACTGTTTCGCTCTCTTCTAGAGTCTGAGTCTGAAGCTGAAGAAGGTGACTGAATTTTGAGACAACATCCTCAGTAAAGCAAACAGGAGTTGTAGATAAAATGTCATGTCTCATGTGTCCTGGTTCTTACATCTTCCTACCTCCCTATATCAAGCATGATATAAGGGCTTTCATGGCAATTTTTATTTTAACTTTTTATGGTTCCTGGAAACGGTGGGTTTGGTTTCTGAAGCCGTGTGTAAGGAGCTGCAGGGCTGTAGGGTTGAACCTGATGTCAGTTACCTTCTACCTCCTGTCTTTTCTACTGTAATGATGTGATGTAAGGCCTTCCGCAGTGAGCAGTTCACTTTATTCCCTGGGTTTTCTATAGAAAGTTTTTGAGATATGATTTGGTTAAAAATAATTTACAAAAAATTGTTTGCAAATTAAACTGTAAAAGTATCCGAAGTCTCAAAAGGCGATGATTTGTGTGATAATTTAGTATGTGCAGAGCCCTGTTTATCAGTAAAGATCCTGTAGACAGTTGAGTCCGTAACGTGAATCCTGAGTGTTTAGACCTTTGGTTCTATATGAGCATTTTATTGTCCTTTTAGCCCAGATGTTGTGTGCCATGGAGAGCAAACCTGAGTTTGAGAACTCACACATGGCAGAGGGAGGAAGAAGGCTGAGCTTTTTCCTACACATCTGTGTGTCCACTTGCATCTTTGCAGGTGGATAAAGTCCATGCTCTTCTCGCCAGCTTTCTGCTCAGGACACAGCTGAGTACTGTGTGAGGAAAGGGACCCAAAGGAAGCACTGGTCACTGGCCAGGATCTAAACAGGACTCCTCACCTGGAGCTAAGGGGAAAGGCGTCAACAGCTGTCTCCCATCTGACTGTATGGCCTGGCTTCCTTTGCTAGTCAAACACCTAGTAACACCCTAGTTGCCATTTTTTTAATTGCCATGAGCCAAATACTTTCTTTAAATGATTAATTCATTTATTTTAATGGCTGCCCTTTTCATTGCTTTTCTTTTTGCTATCCATCTGTAGCTGGTAGGGGGAAAGACTAAAGGTGAACATTTTGAGTTTTTTAATTGGTAAAAGAAAATAGACTAGAATAATGCCACCAGAGACTACGTGAAAATTGCCCATTTTTGAAGGTGCCATTCTTAGAAGCCAATAATTTGGTATTTAAAGCTTATCGAGAGAATACCATGTAACATAATTTGAAATAAAGGTATAGTAGCCTTGAGAACATTGTAGCAGAATCATTGATGGTGGGGTGAATTTGTAAAATGAATTAAGTTCCATGACAGGCATATGTATTCACTAGATTCCGTGTAGTCACCTGCTGTTCCTTTGTAATTTGTAGTCCTAAAAATTAATTTTTTTTAAATAAAGACCATCCTTACATTTAGGTTTTATAGACCAGTCTTTTTTTACCCCCCAACAAATCCCACTGATCCCTAATGGTATACTGTGTGCTTTGCTTTCCAATGTCTCCTGTGTAAGCATTAACAGTTCTTCCTGTCTCTCAGACTACAATGTAGCTGAAACTACATTGCCCTTTCTACACCCAGATCCTTGCATGTTACCGCTGTTCGAACGCACCTATTATATACTGTGTATAGTGAAAGAGTGTGGAGTCTTCCAGAACATTATGATCTTTGATCATAGATTTTTCCCTTCATACACAGTAGTGTTTACTTATCAACAAGCACATGGGTAAAGCAATTTCAGTGCCAACCTCTGGTCTCTAATATGTAATTCTAGTAGGTGTTGAAACTACTTTTAACCATGATGGGTAACTGTTGATTGACTTCCTAAGCTGGTGTCAGTTTCCTAGGCTTTCAGTGTCTTGGGATGCTGTACTGTGTACTTAGAACTGGAGTGTCACCTCGCTAGGACTGTTGTCCTTAGTCTTGTGAAACCTCCAGAGACCAATATGCCAGTGATGGTGTAAGGGGAAATGCATGTGACCAAGGGATTAACCACAGCTGTGTGCAAGCTTTTCATTATCAGAATCCCCAGACCCCTTCCCCATAGACCTCCCAATAAATTTTAATATACACTATGTGCCGTGTCTGTGCTTTATACATAAAATGTGTAAAAGTATTTTTTGTAGCCTCTAAGAACAAACTTACCAACCTAAAGTTGGTTAATGTTTCTTCACTGTAAAAAGCTTTTGTTTTTATATCAAGGTTGCTGGAGTAGCCCCCCCCCCCCACCTTCCCACTCCCTCCTCTGATACAGGGCCTATGAATCACCTAACTGATCTGTATCCTTGACCTTGGTGCTTTGTAAGGCTTTGCCCCTTGAAGCCAGATGAGGTGGGCACACGGGTAATCCTAGCAATGGAGAAAAAGCCAGTAGACTTGCTACAAGTCTTGAGTCTAGTCCTGGCTGGCCCGATCTCTGCCTCTTAATATGCATTTACCACACCCAGTATCATAGATTGGGGACTGAGGATCATTTCTACCACCCAAGAACCTGCCTGGGTGCCCCACACAAGTCCTGAGCATGATCCTTGTTCTAGTGCTTGCAAACCCCTCAAGGTAAGTCACATTTTTGTTTTTGTGTATCTATGTAGATCAAACAAACTCAGGTTGTTGAACTATAAAAACGTCTTTATGCACTGTGTCTGGCTAAATTTTCAATTTTTCCCCTCAAGGTAGCTCTGGAGCCTGTCCTGGAACTCACTTGGTTGACCAGAATAGCTTCAAACTCACTCATGGAGATTCATCCTCCTGTCTCTGCCTGGGATTAAAAGCATGCGTCACTAGCCTTGCCTCAATTAAAAATAAAGAACCAACACACCCAAACCAAAAAATAAATGACCACAGAGAACTGAGGCCATATCCCACACACATGAAGCCCAGATAAGCACCACCTCACAGTCTACCTCCATGTGCACAGAATGAAGATTTTTTTAAACAAAAAACTGCTTTACTACAGAAACCTATGTTGTATTTCCAGACTCTAGCTGCAGAAGCCAAGCAATGGTGGTGCACTTGAGAGGTAGGCAGGTGGATCTGAGATCCAAGGCAAGCCTGGTATACAGAGTGAGTTCTAGGTCAGCCTTAGTCACACAAGAAACCCTGTGTGTGTGGTGGTGGGGACAACACCCCAAAACAAAATGACTACAGAAAGACAGCACACCAAACTGTACGGACTTTTATAAATTCATAAACACAAAGTTTATTCCAAATTAGTCATTCTATGCTGAAAGATGCTTGTTTGGCTTGGCCATGTACTTAATAAATCATACAAACAATAAAAACACTAAGAAATGTACAAAGCTATACAAATAACTTAGGATATTTACAACTGGACTGATGCAGTCTGTAAGGTCTCTCTCAGAGCACTCTGACACTATGTTTGTTTCCTAAGGGGGTGAAAGAAAGGGTGCTTTAAGGCTTCCCTTAAAGTAATCCTCTTGGCTGGGTCATACTCCAACATTTTCCCAATGAGGTCAAAGAGAAGCTCATGTTCCGCATCCTGAGATAGCATAAACTCCTGAAACAGAAAACATTCTTACCATCTGCTGCACACAAAAATCAGAATCATGGGTTACTAGCCTCCTCCTCTAAACCATTATTAAAATGTTTCTAGAAGAAAGGGGGCTGAGATAAGCCAAGCACAGCAATGCACAGCTGTAAACCTGAACTACACATTAATAGAATAGCAAGACCCTGTCTCAGAAACCAAAACTAAGTCAGCAGGAGACTATGAGGGCCTGGGTTCAATCTCTACACCCCCAAAGTGGGGTCAAAGTGGGCACATGCAAGCCCTGGTTACCTTAAGACCATCCAAGCTTACCTTCAGAGGTTTACAGCGCCGTGAAACATATCTGCCAGCAGAACTGTGTTCATCCCAATCTAATCGATCATGATGGAAATATTTACGTTTCCTGAAACAGTTAAACATTCACATTACTGTGTTACTATTTTTTTTCGAGCCTAAAAAGATATGAAGTAGCATCAACTACTAAATATTTCCAGGTTAAATCCTTTGAGAGATTTAAGACATTGGCCAAGCAACAGAAATGCTAAATTATTCACCATCAATAATGTGATATGCTATTTAACTGAAAAAATTTTTAAACAGTGGTATTAAAGATGCTATGACTCAAGTAACACATACCTGGTTTTCTGTATCATGTGCTTTGGCAGTGGGCCAAGAATCCTTTCCATCATTGCTAAATGTTCCCTGCTATCGTGAGTCTACAATAGAAACACTTGTTAACCAATAATTGATATAAACCACACCCACTCTAGTCCCAACTACTCAGAGTCACAAAGAAGAGTCAGCAAAATGGCAGAACAAAACAGTGTCAAAGCCTGAAGTTGCCAGTGGTCGTCCCTATAGCTGGTGACAACTACTTAAAATATTTGTAATACTGCCTAAGACAAATTACACAATTCTAATTTTTTGTGCTTTTTAAGTAGTAAGAAAAAAACCTATTGTGTAAATGTATTCTTTGAATTAAAGTAGCTATTTTACACAAACAGGCACTTTTTAAATGCAAAGCCACTAAAACACATCATTGCCACTCACCGGAAAAACTGTAAATCCAAGATAATACTCAATAAGGATACATCCTATACTCCAGACATCACATGGCTGAGACCACCCTAGGGCTGTAAGCAAAGCACAGTGTCAGAGGAGAAAACCTCCACATTTCTGAAAGACGTTTCTGAATATAGTGTGACGCCCTGCCCTCAAGGTGTAAGGTGCTGAATTTCATGTTGCACTGACTTTGTTCACAACACCCCAAAGAGCACTACACTAGACCAGTGCCCCTGCCTTAGTTTGGTGCATGGCAGACAATCAGTCAGGCTCTGGACATAGTTGACCGGGATTATATATACACATCACACCTGGGTTCTGAGCCAATTCTAAGATGCACAATTAACAAAATATTAACAATCGTTTTTAAAGGCTAAGCCACATGCTAGCTCCATAGCTGGTAAGTTGAGACTTCAAGGTTTTTGTTTTTGAAACAGGGTCTCAGTATGTGGCCCAGGCTGGTTTCTAACTCAAGAGAACTACCAGCCTCTGATTAAAGGTGTGTCCCACCATGCCTAGCTATTTGAAGACACTTAACATTTTTTCCTTTCAGTTTTTGGAGACTAAACTATTGGAGTTTCCCAATAGTTACAGAGCCTGTCCTGGAACTCCTTGAACTCATGAAAATCCACCTGCCTCTCGTACAAAGTGCTGGATTAAAGGCGTGTATGATCACCGCCCGGCTTAACATAATTTCTAATGCTGTTTTTCTATTTTGATAATCCTGGGTATTAGCAGGTTAGACAAGAGCTGTACCACAGAGCTACATTCTCTAGTCTGGACCTTAAACTGAATGTTGGCTACAATAAAGCAGGGTGGGCTGTTAAAGCATAACAAGCACTGACCTAAAATAACTTCGGGTGCTCGGTAGTGTCTTGTGGATACCAACGTACTGTGATGCTCATCATCATACGTTGCACTTCCAAAGTCCACAACTTTAATATCTGGATTTATGACGGTGCGTTCATCACGTTTCTGCAAACCGTAAGTGACAAATGAAAACAAACCATCAAAACAAAGCATTTACAAGCACCACGGAGATGTTACAAGGACTACAACAATGTTAGGACTACAACAATATTACAAGCACCACCACAACAATGTTACAAGAACAACGATGTTACAAGCTCCATAACGGTGTTACAAGGACTTACCATTTTTGGATTATAAGCCTCCGTGTAGTCAGACTGCACAAATAAGATGTTTTCAGGCTTTAAGTCTGTGTGAGTCAATTTATTACTGTGCAAAACTGGAAAGAAGCACAGAGTCACTATAGTCTCAAAAACATGAAACTACAAGCCTGACATCATAAATTATGCGTATAATCTTAGTACTCAAAAGTTGAGGGCATAAAAATCCCAAATCTTAGTGACAAGGCCTCTCTATATAGCCCTGGCTTTCCTAAAACTCACTTTGTAGACCAGTCTGACATTGACCTCGGGTATTCACCTGTTTTTTGAGTCCTGTGCTCAAAGATGTACACCACCCCATCTGGCTGAGACTGTAATAAACTGGGCAGTCTGGTAAAAATGTACCTGTACTGGTGAACTTCAAGACCTGGGTTCAATTCTCAGCACCCATATCAAGGAGATCTGATACCCTAGGACTGGGATTATCCACAGTCATGTGTGTTCTGCACACACGAAAATAACAAAAAAATAAATAAATAAAATCTAAACCCCAAAACTCTGGTGTCTTCCTATGTACTGTAAGACAATCTCAGTTTGTAAGAAAATTCACCAGAGGTGTGGGGAAATACACGCCTGATGAGTTATTTCACCATGCATGTTTTATCTATCCACAACACTCAGGGCAGGATCCTGGACCTGAGGTTGTACAATGAGACTGAAACCCATCATTCCCTAACTCCAGTGATACTGGATGTGGTCGTAGCATATTCTTGTAATTTCAGCACTAGGACAGAGCAAAGGCTAGCTGTGTTGGGACTAGCCTCTCAGTAAGAAGTAGTCAGCTGAGAATGATGGCTACCGTCTATAATCTCAGCACTTAAAAAGGTCAGGTCAATGGCAACGGAGTTCAAAACTATGTAATGAGAAACTGTCTCAAACAGGTGTTCAGGCATGGTAGGGGAGTCTAATGATGTGGAAATTTGTTGCATTTAAAATTTCCAGAGCTCACACTAAATCAGTCTTAAATATACTTTCTTTTTGTTGACACGGTTTTTTTTTTGTTTGTTTGATTTTTTGAGACAGGGTTTCTCTGTGACTTTGGAGCCTGTCCTGGAACTAGCTCTTGTAGACCAGGCTGGTCTTGAACCAGAGATCCATCTGCCTCTGCCTCCCGAGTGCTGGGATTAAAGGCGTGCGCCATCATCGCCTGGCTTGTTGACAGGGTTTTAATGCAGTACTCCAGGTTGACCTCAAATCAGATACAAAGTCATAAATAGCCTTTGATTCTGATATTTTTGCCACCCACCAAGGTAAATTACAGGCATAACCACCATATTCAGTTTACACAGCGCCAGAGCAAACCCTAAACCTTGGACATGGCAAGCAAGCACTCTATCGACTCATCACACTCCCGACCTTCTCTGGAGATGGAACTAAGGATGCCTGCCGGCTTAAGTCACACCCCAGACCACACATTATATCGCTATCTATACGGTCAGGATGTACATTAAATCTTTTTTTGTTTCAAGACAGGGTTTCTCTGTGTAGCCCTAGCTGTCCTTCAACTCTGTAGAGCAGGCTGGCCTCAAACTGAGAAGACCCACCTGTCTCTGCTTCCAAATGTTGGGATTAAAGGTTTACCATCACATCACCACTGGGCTTTTTTGAAGATTTTTGTTTGTTTTTTCAAGACAGGGTTTCTCTGTGCACCTTTGGAACCTATCCTAAACTGGTCTACAGACTCACAGAGATCTACCCTCCTCTCCCTGCCTCCTGAGAACTGGAATTAAAGGTGTGAGCCACCACCCATCTTGAACAGGTTCTTAATAAGCTATCTTTTAACCATCACCCCACCCCACAAATCCATATCTATTCTCAGACTAAATGGTTAAATCCCTCGCTAGAGCTCATCTTTTAGTCTTCTGTGGTGATGGGGACAGAACTTCAAAAGGCCTCATTTCTGTGCTGAACTGTAGCCTCCATCCCCACTAGGTTCTCTTTTTAAAGATACAAATTAATCTGACATTAGTTTCACACTAAGGTTTGGAAGGCATGTCAAGAACTTACAATTAACAGATCTGCAGATCTGATATGCCATCTTCCTAATGTGATCCATTCGAAATGGCAGAAAACCATTTTCCTTAATGAAGTCATAAGTACTGAGACCCAGAAGTTCAAACACAATGCAAATGTGACCACGATGCTCAAACCACTCCAACATCTGGACACAGCGGCTATAAACACATTTAAAAAACAAGAACCTCAATAGAGCTTTCAATTCAAGTCTACCTGAGATTATTTCCCAAGTTTTTATTTGATACTTACAAAGTGCTGTGGGGATCTGTTGTATTTAAGTGTTCCAGAACTTGTATTTCTGATCGAGCAGCTTCACAGTATCTATCCACATTTTTAACTATTTTTACTGCTACATGCCTACCTCCCCTGTTAGAAAGAATAAATTCCAAGTTAAAAAGGTGATAATCCAAGCTAGGTTTTTAATCCCAAGCACTGTGGAGACAGAGGCAGGAGGATCTCTAAGTTTGAGACCAGCCTGGCCTATAGAGTTCCAAGAAAACCAGGGATACATAGAGAGGCCCTGTTTCAAAAAGAAAAAAGCAGATGCTGCAATTCAAAGTTAAGCAACAAAATAATCTTTCACTGTACCAGAATCAGTAATCTCACCATTTTCTAAATAAGAAAGACTTTAATTATATCACTACAGGCTTATCCTTTGTTCCTTCAATTAAGGAATATAGATTCTTTAATTGGTATGTATATATGTGTGTGTATATATATATGACAATACTATTTAGTTGGCTTTGTTTAAAAAATGTAAGAGACCAGGTAAAGACCTTTGACCCCAGCACTTTGAATTCCAGGCCTGCACAGTAAGACCCAGTCTCAAAAATCTAAACAAAGGGAAATTATCTTTACCTATGAATTTCCTACAGCCTAAGTCAAAAGACCCAAGCTAAAAAGCCTGTATGGGTATCAGCTAAACTGATTTTCTCTACAGAAGAACCCCAAGGTTCTGAAACTTACGCTTTATGATCGATGCACTCCACTACTTTCCCAAAGGCTCCTTCACCTAGGGTATCAACAACCTCATCTAAAAAAGAGAAATACATCTCACTCATAACAAGAAGGGGAAACAATGTACTTAAAAGCTATCAGTGCAGATTATTCTAGGAGATGCTACAAATTTCCTCATCTTTAATTACTTATCATCCAACACCATCCAAAAACATACAACTAGTCTTACAATTGATTTCATTCTCAGGCTAATTGCATTAACTTGATTTACTGCTCTGGAATTTCTGTACAACAAATATTATAAAAACTCTAAAGAAAGTAAAGACATAAGCCCCTCCCACCAAAAGAAATGAAAATAAAGCAAAGCAAAACAAAACAGAAAGAAAAGATTTCCAAAACCCTAAAATCTTAATCTATACATATAGATTATGTTATCTGAAAAGTGAATAAGTGTTGAAAAACATTCTATACATCTTGCACTTAGTACGTCTCCACTCTGACAGATCAGGTGACCCTCCTCATCATCCTCTACACTCCTCGATCTTTTCCTTCGGTGACTCTTCTGGAAACGTCAAGTGGGCGGCACCAAGATCATCCAGCCAATCAATATACCCGAGTGAATTCAGGGCAGAATACGAAATTCATTCAGCGGGGAGATATTCAGGCATTCAGATAAGCACCAGGCCACGAACAGTTGGCAGGAGCAATTTCAAATTCAGTCCCCAGAAATTCACAGGGCACAGTTTATGTTACAGAAGAAAAACATGGCAAGGAACAGATTTTCAGATAAGATACTCAATATGGTAAGGCAACAAAACACAAACACAATTGTTTTTTTAAAAATACTTATCTGTAGCATTCACTGAAACATAATTTTAGGTTTCTAGTGTCCTTATTTCTACATAACTGTAGGATGTAGTATTTATTTGTAGCACACTGTGGCCAAATTAAAGTTCCCTCTCTAAAATAGGTATTAAAGCAGTAAACCACAGTGCTAATTTTGGGAGGGAAAAAAGATTTGGCATGTAACATTATAGCATTAAAATGTCATCTGCTATGATTTTCAAATACAAGAAACTAAGTTCAAATCTGTAGTTCACTTAATGAGAAAAAGATTACAAAACAGGTTAAATAAGTCAACTAACCCTCACACAAGTACCTAACTAATTAATTCTTTATAATAAACTAACTGAACTCATCAAAATAAAACTTTTTAAAATAGCATTAAGAAAATATTTTTTAAATAATTTTTAAGTCATCCCCTCCACTAATGAAATGGCAATTAGTAACTAAGGAGTCGTCAACAAGTCTATTACTACAGAACTAAATACTCTTTTCGTGAATTCCCTATGCAGTGCACAAATCCTAAAAGAACACTCCTGGCACACTGGAATTGTGATGTGATCAATCTTAACTTTTCTCAACACAAATCTGCTTCCTGTCTGTGGGAAATAAAACCTCCAGAAGGTTAAAAAGTGTGCATACCCCATGTGAGCGTCGATGTGAAGAGCTGTGGTGGATCCTGTGTTTACTTTTGTAGCTGCTCCGTCCACTTCTACCAGAGGACTTGCTACTATGGTTCTGATACCGGCTTTCGTGCTCTCCATAGTAATAGCCCGGCTCACAGCCCATATAGTCGTTCCTGTACTCTTCAACGTAGCGCCGGCTATGATATGTTCTCTCGTTTATGGATCTGCTCCCCAGATAATAGCTACAAGAGAAAATTGCTTTATACACCAAAACAAAACACACAAAACCCAACACCGATTTCCAAGTTCTCTGCAGCATAGGGGACTGACCTCAAGGCCTTTGCCCAAGCTAAGTATTCTACCACTCATCTCTGACCCTGCAACTGAGTGACCGCAGTTATGTGGTCCCCAGGCTTCACGCACAGCGGGCAAGCCATCTACACCTGAGTTACATTACTAGCTGCTTTTCAAGACAGGGTCTCTGTGTGGTCCTGAGATCTCCTGCTTCCGCCTCTGAGATTAAAGGCGTGTGCCACCACTGTTCAGATAAAAAAAAAAAAAAGGATTTCCTTAATGTGCAGATATAATTTTGATCACATGCATCCGCCTCTCTGTACAGGTATTGCCCAGGAGTGTAGGAGAGGGCACTGGTCCCGAGGAGCCAGAGTTACAGGTTATACTGAGTGTGCCTGAAGAGCTGGGACCCAACTGTCTTCTGCAAGCGCCGCCAGTACTCTGACCCGCTGCCCCTCTTACCCATCGGTTGTTCTGGAGTGATCGTATCTGCATCGCTTATGCTCCCGACCACTGCTGTGTGATCTCCTTCTCTTATGGCTGCTGCTGTTCCAGGCTCCATAATCGCAATCTCTCTCATCCCAGGCATGATAGTAAGTTCTCTGTAGATGTCTCATCTACACAAGACAAATGGTTCTAATGAAATCGATTTCTGCGATGTTCACTAGTAAAAGCTTCCTTTGCAAACTCATGCTAGTTTTGTTTTTTCTTTTCTTCCCCAAATAATCTCCCTCTAGTGGTCCTGGAACTAAGTAAACCACGCTGGCCTTGACCTCAGATCTGCCTGCCCCTCCCTATGCAGTGCTAGGATTAAAGGCCTAGCATGCCCAGCGCTGCTGGCCTTTTGTTGTCAATTATTTGAAATCATAAAAATTACTACACTGGGGCTGGAGAGATGGCTCAGTGGTTAAGGGCATTGCTTGCTCTTCCAAAGGTCCTGAGTTCAATTCCCAGCAACCACATGGTGGCTCACAACCATCTGTAAAGAGGTCTGGCGCCCTCTTCTGGCCTTTAGGCACATACACAGACAATATTGTATACATAATAAATAAATATTTTTAAAAAATTACTGCACTGTCTCAGATTCTGGAATCTGAATTTTGTCCTCACATTTTCTACCTCGTTCTCACCGTGCCCAAATTTATAAAAGTAGAAAAAAAGGTTTCTAAATAGCCCAGGTAAGATTTTTACCACTACCCTTCCAGAAGGTTCACACAATTCAATCTCCCCAAAGCACCCGGAACTAACCCTAACTTTTATCTGTTTAGATGTGTTTGTTACAGCTCAAAACTGCCGTTCCACAGGTGACTTCATTTTTAATGCTCCTTCAAGTAAATCTCCACCGTTAGCAGAGGGAGACAGGGAAAAAATATGGAGACGTGGTGGGGGGAAAGCCCGAGAAGGAAAATATGTATGCCGAACTGCCTTGCCTTTCGTGCTGAGCCAGCAAACTTCAAGCTTCACTAATAAATACAACCAATTTGCCGACAGGGCAGCCATGACGATGACGGGAATGAAAATTGTTTACTGAGGATAAGATGATTCACACTCGTAGGGCGCCCCCTCCCGTTTCCTAAAGGTAAACAATGCCCCTTCCGAGTACGTTTTACAACTTTCGTTTACCAAGAAAAAAAATATTTTAACCTTTAACACTGCTACAAAGTACACCCTCTGTGGCCTGTCGAAATAAGGATTTCACAATCTCTGGAGCCGCCTAAATCCTAAACTCGTCTTTACGAGCCCTGCGCCTGCGCTTTCTGCACCAGCAAAACTGGATTCTTTAGTTTTCTTCCCCGAGGCCGGCTTTCGCCTTGGGGGACTCTCTAAGCTGTCCCCCACAGCGCCCACACCGGCCTGCGGGGCCCGCCTGGGCCCCAGAGACAGAAAATCGGCCCCGAAACCGGGTTTCCGAGAGCGAGCGGCGCGGAGGCCGCGCCCCGGCGACGCCATTCCGCGCGGAGCGAGCGCGGCCCGGGCGCCTCCGCCATCTTAGGCGCGGCCGCTGCCGCCGGGGGCCCTGGTTCCGCCCTCGCTCGGGACGCCCCGGCGGGGGCACCGTCCCCGCCACAGGGCAGGTCCGGAGGCGAGGGCTCGGCGGGGCTGAGCGGAGGGAGCTGCCGCCGGGAAAGGGGGAGCCGGCGCCGGGAAAGGGGGAGCCGGCCCAGCACCGCGACGCCCAGCGCGGTCCTCGGAGCGCACGGCGGGGCAGCGTACGCTCGGACCCCGCGGCTTACCTTTCCGCAGGGACGCCGACCGCGGTGAAGAATTCGCAAGGCGACGGCGGGAAAGGCGAAGGCGACAGACACAACTACGACGACGAACTCCAGGCACAAAATGGAGCTGACTGCCGCGGCGCAGGCTTCTTCTTCAAGACGCGGATGACGCGGAAGGGCGGGGCCTGCGTGCGCCCCGAGTGCGCAGGCGCGGGCCAGCGGGGGGGGGGGGCACCGCGGAGTCAGAGGCGCTCTCTCTAAGGCTTCCTCTGAGAATCCCTTCCCACAGTGCAATCAAGGTGATGGTCTCCTCAGCTCACAGAAAAACCTGATCTGACTCTGCAAACATCGCACTGCAGAGGGCGAGGGAAGCAAGGTCAGAAGGAGCACGCGCGCCCTGATTGCAACCGTTTAAATGTTTTTTTTTTTTTTTTCGAGCCAGGGTTAGTTTCTGTCATTTTTTTTATTAGATTCTGCAGCTGTTTGGTCTGCATTTCCTGCCTACTGCGGTGACATTTACCTTCTCAGATCTCTGATGGAGTTTATGACCAGGCTGGTGGGAGTTTTGTCGATTTAACAGCAGCAACCAAAGCTTCAGCTATGTCTTGTAAGACCCCAACTCAAAAAGCTTGCTTGCAACTGCTTTAAGCATATGCCCTAGGTGGATGACAATCAGCAGTGGAAAAGTACAAAACTTGCAAAACAGCCCTAACTGCCACTTGCACCCTGACCACAGTACCCTGTCCCACCGGCCTGCCAGGAAACACCTGGTGGTGAGCTGAGCTAGGCTGGGGTGAGCTGAGCTGAGCTGGGGTGACCTGGACACAAGGGACAGGGATTGGAGACTTTCCAGGACAGGGTTTTGTTTTTTTTTTTAAAGATTTATTTTATTTATTATGTATACAGTGTTCTGTCTGTATGCTTGCTGGCCAGAAGAGGGCACCAGATCTCACTACAGATGGCTATGAGCCACCATGTGGTTGCTGGGAAATGAACTCAGGACCTTTGGAAGAGGAGGCAATGCTCTTAACCTCTGAGCCATCTCTCCAGCCCCAATCAGCATTTTTTTTTTTAAGTTTTTGAGACAGGGTTTCTCCGTAGCTTTTTGGTTTCTGTCCTGGAACTAGCTCTTGTAGACCAGGCTGGCCTCGAACTCAGAGATCCGCCTGCCTCTGCCTCCTGAGTGCTGAGATTAAAGGTATGCGCCACCACCACCCGGCCCCAATCAGCATTTTATTAAACAAGTACAAGAAACAAATGTTTCCAGGGTAAAACTGATGTTAGTTATTCAAACAGAACCAGATGAGAATACTTCACAGATGTGCATGGGGGAGGTGGCTGGATGGGAGGCCATATGCTGTTAAATGAAACTAAGATTATGTGATGGCTAACATTATATTTTAAGTTTAAATTTCTGTGTTTAAGAGGCCTGTTTTTTGTTTTTTTTTTTTTGTTTTTCTTTTGGCTTTTTAGGGGCCTACCTCCCAGCTCCCAAATAAATCACACATGGAGGCTTATTCTTAGTTATGAATGTCCAGCCTTAAAAAAATAAGGCATTGCTTTGTATTTAAACACTGATAACAGCAGTGGTACAGAATATGCTCACGACTGGGAGTGAACACTATGGCCCCATGACAGATGTCATCACTGTAAACACCAGAAGGATAAAGGCCAATGGGCATGTCCCAGTGACGAACTTGCCAAGTGTCTGTCCGGGCCTGCGGTAGCTACTGAGCAAATGGGTTGGCGTGGATAGTTATGTCCTTGATGTGCACGTCATTGAGAGGTCTGTATGTCTTCTCGTTCACTGGTAACTTCTCCAGCTCATCCAAGGTCTCCAGACCATCTATGACCCTGGAAGAGGAGCAATGTGCTATGAGAACTGTCCTCAGCTTGAACAGAGTGTCTGCAGCAACTGCAGTCTCCAGAGGGGAGTGCTCCACTCAGTGAGTGTCTGCAGCAACTGCAGTCTCCAGAGGGGAGTGCTCCACTCAGTGAGACACAGTGTCTGCAGCAACTGCAGTCTCCATGGGGCAGTGCTCCACTCAGTGAGACACAGTGTCTGCAGCAACTGCAGTCTCCAGAGGGGAGTGCTCCACTCAGTGAGTGTCTGCAGCAACTGCAGTCTCCAGAGGGGAGTGCTCC
>NW_026067986.1:1145933-1146802 GCF_014885135.2 Alexandromys fortis | reverse complement strand
TCCACTCAGTGAGACACAGTGTCTGCAGCAACTATAGTCTCCAGAGGGGAGTGCTCCACTCAGTGAGACAGTGTCTGCAGCAACTGCAATCTCCAGAGGGGAGTGCTCCACCTCAGTGGGCCTTCTGATCAGGTGGTCTGGCAGGACTGTAAGGTCAGTCCCATCCATGGAAGTCACCAAGGAGAGTGAAGTGGCCCTGAACTCAGGTGGCTCAGGGCCCACACTTCCCCAGGGCTTTCTCATTATAACCGGGTGATCTCAAGGACATGTATACATACCTGCTGCTATGGTTTGGAACTTGAGTACCCCTCAGAGGTCCATGTGCTAGCGGCTTGGTCACCAGCTTGGGACTATTGGGAGGTACTAAAACCTTTAAGAGATAGAGTCTAGGTCCCGGGCAGATGGCTGCTGTTTGCAAGACGATATGAGTTCAAACCCCAGGACACCTATAATCCCAGAGCTGGCTGAGTGAAGATAGGAGGGTTTCTGGGCCTTTCTGGCTGGCCAGAGTTTCTAACTTAGGAGCCATCTATCTCTCCAGGCCAATGAAGCATGTACTTAAATAAAAAGTGTTGCTGAGTATTTTAAGTTTTGTTACATTTGTTTCTGCTGCGGAACATTTGTTTAATGATGCAAACATTACATTCTCTTCTCTTGCATTTTATTTCATCTGTGAAGCTGTGTTACTTTGCCTTTCCAAAACACCTGAGAACGGCCAATTGGCTAGTCGCAAGGCAGGAGAAAGGATAGGCAAGGCTGGCAGGCAGAGAGAATAAAAGGAAAGAGAAAAAGATAAAGAATATAGGAATGAGGAAAGGGGGAGGGCATCAGGAACCAGCCACCCAACTACACATTGAGTCACGGAGTAA
>NW_026067986.1:1139134-1143584 GCF_014885135.2 Alexandromys fortis | reverse complement strand
CCAGGGTAGCCACAGTTTTTTTTTTTTTTTTTTTTTTTTTTTTTGGTTTTTCGAAACAGGGTTTCTCTGTGGCTTTGGAGCCTGTCCTGGAGCT
This sequence comes from Alexandromys fortis, assembly GCF_014885135.2. NCBI lineage: Eukaryota > Metazoa > Chordata > Mammalia > Rodentia > Cricetidae > Alexandromys > Alexandromys fortis. The sequence goes on along the minus strand of NW_026067986.1, from coordinate 1,143,490 downwards.
AGCTCGGTAGACCAGGCTGGTCTCGATCTCACAGAGATCCGCCTGCCTCTGCACAGATTCATTTTGTAGCTAAGACTGAACTTGGACTTCTGATCCTCCTGCCGCTACCTCTCTAGTGCTGGGGTTACAAGTGTGCACACCATGCCTTGTTCAAGGTTCCCTGCCTGCTGGCCATGCATTCTGTCAACAGTAATGTCCCAGATCAAGAGAGAAATATATCGTAGGCTGGTCTCAAGTTAGTAATCCTCCTGCCTCTTCTTCAGCATTTGCCTAACTGGCACTAGTTATTTCTTCTTTTTTTTTTTTTTTAAATGAAAAAGTTTCTTAGAGGGCTGGAGAGATGCCTGCATGTATGCTGCAGGCCAGAAGAGGGCACCAGATCTCACTACAGATGGCAGTGAGCCACCATGTGGGTGCTGGGAATTGAACTCAGGTCCTCCAGAAGAGCAGCCAGTGCTCTTAACCACTGAGCCATCTCTCCAGCCCCCACCATTTTTAATTTTTAAAATTTTATGTTTATGACTGTTTTGTCTAAGTCTATGTGTGTGTGTTGGCACATACTCCTACAGATAATTAAAAATAGTACATATAAGCCTTAAAAAAATAAAAAAGTTGGAGGTGCTGATGGCTGACAATGCATGGAGAAGTCTTCCTCCCTTTCCAGAAAGGCCAGCAAGAGGTGGGTGTGGTGCTGCAGCCTTGAATTCGGCACTGAAGGCAGAAGCAGGCAGAGCACTCGAGTGGGAGGCCAGCCAAGGCTACAAAGAGCTTCAGAAAGCAACCAAACAACAGAAACCCAAGATGGACGTGACTCACGTCATTTCACTCAAGCATCACGAGGCGAGACTAAGCCCTTTCCTCTATTACTGCCTGAGCACTGGGCGGTGGACCTAAGGACAAGCCCTTTCATGTCCTGATGCAGGTGACACAGACACCAGAGTCTATGCTGGGCTAGAACTGCCACTTACACCCTGCGTGTCACTCACTGAGGATGGGAACACAACCAAAAAGTTGATTTATTTGTTGATATATGGTCTCACCGTGTAGCCTTCGCTGGCCTGGAACTCACTGTGTAGACCAGGCTGGCTTCAAACTCAGAGATCCGCCTGCTGTTGCTTCCCAAGTGGTGGGATTACAGGTGTGTGCCATGGATGTGGCATCTGGCTCACAATGACATCAGTGTGTACTGTCGTGTCAACAGGAAGCACAGGCTGTACCTTCAGATACCCGCTGTACTCGCTGGCCCACAGTGACATCAGTGTGTACTGTCGTGTAAACAGGAAGCACAGGCTGTACCTTCAGATACTCGCTGTACTCGTCCTCGAACTTCCTGCCCCAGATACTGCTGCCTCCCCGTCCGGTGCCTGGGTAACAAGACAAGCCAATCAGCAGGAGCGTCTCACTAGACTTCAGTGGGCTCCATTTCCTCCCCATCCGGTGCCTGGGTAACAAGACAAGCCAATCAGCAGGAGCGTCTCACTAGACTTCAGTGGGCTCCATTTCTGAGCAGGAGGGCAGCTTTGCACCATGCTTGTTTGTTTATATGGTGGGGGGGGGGGAGTCCAACCCAGGGTAACGCACAAGCTGGGCAAGTACAAACCAGAGTCACATCTCCAGCCCTAGCAGAACTCTGTGTGTGTGTGTGTGTGTGTGTGTGTGTGCATGTGTGCACAGAAGAGAGAGCTGTTAAAGTCTGCACTCAGGACTCCATGCATGCTACACAAGTGTTCGACCCTACTGCTGAGTTACGTATCTCCAGCATTCCCATCTTTTTTCCTTTTAATTGTTATTTTTAGGTAGGGTTTCCTTAGTTAACCTGTTGACCTTGAATTTACCACCTTCCTGTCTCAGCCTTCCAGGTACCTGAGATCATAGACCTGTATGCCATCTGGCCTCTAGCACTTACCCCAAATTAACAGTACAGACGAGAAAAGTAAAATCCTCCCAACAACCCTGATTGCTCTTTGGGCTGACGAGGGAGGGGAGGGGGACTTGACTGGGGGAGAGGGAGGGAAAGGGGAGGTGGCAGTGGGGAAGAGACAGAATTCTTTAATAAATAAATAAATAAAAAATCCTCCCAACAAGGAGAAAATCCCCTCATTAATAACTGGTCATATTTTATAGTTACAGGCTAATATCTCCTTCTAGAAATATCTTGCTGCTAGGTGGACCTGGTCTATAGAATGAGTTCCAGGACCTACACAGGGAAACCCTATCTCAAAAAAAAAGAAAAAAGAAAAAAAAAAAACAAAAAACACTCGGTGTTTTACAGAGGACTTGGGTTCGGTTCCCAGCGTCCACATGGTTGGCTCAAAACCATCTAAGATTCCAGTTTCAGGAGAGATGATACCTACCTTCCTGCTGACCTAAGCAGTCACCAGATACACATGCAGTGACTTACATACATCTAAGCAAAATACTTAGAAATAAATACACATTTTTTTTTTTTCGAGACAGGGTTTCTCTGAGTAGCCCTGGCTGTCTGGGAACTTCCTATGTAGACCAGGCTGGCCTCAAACTCACAGAAATCTGCCTGCCTCTGCCTCCTGAGTGCTGGGATTAAAGCTGTGTACCACCACAGCCCGGGCTAAGAATAAATTCATCTTTAAAGAAACAAAGCCATTAAACTTTTCTGCGACAGTCAAAGTAGCCTTGTTACAGCCTCCCTGTTTTATTTTTCAGCTATTGTAGACACTTTTTTTTCATATGAGTAAGTTCAGCTAGAGGGAAAAACTCACCTGTTGGGTCTCCTGTCTGAACCATGAAACCCTTGATGTTCCTATGAAACACACAGCCGTTGTAGTAATTACTGGCACAAAGAGCCAAGAAATTCTGAAGAGAGAAAAAGAATGACTGAGAAATAGATTTGGCAGAAACATACTTCAGATAAACGTGCAAACCTAGCCCCTGAAGATGCTATCGTGGCACACATAACTATGACTTCTAGGCGTTGGCCACTCAGTCTTCAGCAGGTCCTGGGAAGGCCTGCACACTCCGTATCTTAAGGAATGGACTCTTGCAGTTACTTGATTCACTACTCTTGCCTTTCCCGGCTGAAGTTCCAGTGCCTGAGGGCAGGGTATGTCTCTTGCTCATCATGTACCCTAGACATGGCTGGAAAGTCTTCTGACAAATAGCTGCAGGAGTGAACACTAGCTGACTCCTCTTCCTTTTATCCTTTGCCATCTCAACAGGCTGAGTGTTTACACAACAATTCTCTTATATTATATCTTAATTATAGTTCCTGAAAAAATGAGGCAAAAGAAAAAAATACTGGACACTTTATGGTTACAGGGAGAGTACCTACCAATTTATATATTTATTTAGTGTGGTATGCATGTAGTATGTGCATTCGTGTGTGTGTGTGTGTGTGTGTGTGTGTGTGTGTGTGTGTAGGTAAGCAAGTCCCTGTGCATATGCAGAAGCAAGAGAAGGAAGAGTATCCTAACCTATCACCCTCAGGCTTCTCCCTGTGAGACAGGGTCTCCCACCAAACCTGGAGCTGGCTGGTGTACAAGACCCTATAATCCTCTTCCTGCCAGCACTGGGTTACAGGTGAGCGTGACCACCCAGCATTTTCTGAGTCCTGGGAATCTGAACTCTGCCCCTCATGTTTATACAGCAAGCTCTCTTCCCTGCTGAGCCAACCCCCAACCCATCCTTCTTTCTCTTGATTTAACTCTGACGTCACAAGTGGAGACTACACCTGCAACCACGGCACCCCCTCCTGATAGCGGGCCCACAGAGAGCTTTCTAACTTTCCAGGCTGAATAGGTCAACTTCAAAGTGGCTGTCCTGTTATATCAGAGTGTTTCTGTTTAAGTACGGGTCTCACTCTATTGCTCTGCCTGGCCTGGAGCTCGCCACACAGACCAGGCTGGCCTCTGCGTCCTGAGTGCCGGCCTTAAAGGTGCGCGTCACCACATTACGACACTCACCTCACACGTCTTGGGTGTCCTCTCACAGAAGACTTCTATTTTGATATCTCCCACATCTGTTTGCAACGTCACAGACTGAAAAAAAGGAGACTGTGAGAACAGGTGACATTTATTCCAGTAACTACAGGTTCTGTCTTATTTCTGACTGGATATTTAAGAAGGCAATCTGGTTAAAGACATTAAAGACGGCTTGTTCGCATGAAGTGGCTCCGAGAGAAGTCATACTCATTTCTCCAAATTTATTATTTTTTTATTTTATTTTATTTTATTTTTAATTTTCAAGACAGGGTTTCTCTGTAGCTTTGGAGCCTGTCCTGGAACTAACTCTTGTAAACCAGACTGGCCTTGAACTCACAGAGATCTGCCTGCCTCTGCCTCCCGAGTGCTGGGATTAAAGGCATGCGCCACTACCATCCGG
>NW_026067986.1:1130641-1139046 GCF_014885135.2 Alexandromys fortis | reverse complement strand
AAAAAAAAAAAAAAAAAAAAAAAAAAAAAAAAAAAGATTCATACAGATGAAAAACTGGCATCTCTGCTAAATTTTGGATACAACCATTATAAACGAAATAACTATTCCTACTTTGAGTTTTATGATTTATTAAAAACAATGGCTTGTTTGTTTGTTTGTTTTTGCATTTGGAGACATGGTTTCCTGGTGTAGCCCTGGCTGTCCTGGAACTTGCCATGTAGGCTAGGCTGGCCTCAACCTCACAGAAAGCCACTGCAATTAAAGGCATGCACCACCACTGCACGGCTTTTATTACTGATCTTTATGTCTCTACAGCTTTAATTTAACTGGGAAAATGTTAACAAACTGATTTTTCAAAAACTGTCCCCACCATGTCCTTTGGGTAGTTTATTTTGAAAAACAGTTAAGAAGCAATTCTGTCATTTACTAAAGACAACCCCAAAGTCGTCTGCGTGGGCGCCGCTGGCCACGGTGCTTTCTCCTCTGCTCTTCTTGTGTTGATGACTTTACTTTTTTTCACATCTTATTTCAGAGACAAACAAGAAACTATTTGGAGGTTTTCTTTTTTGACTATTTGCGTCAGGTCTTGCCATGAAGCCTGGGTTGACCCCACAGTAGCAGCAATCCTCCTGCACCAGCCTACTGCTTATTCTACTCTGTCCTGTCCAGCCTTGTACACACATCTCTCCCCAGCCCCCCTCTCCTCTCATCCAGGTAAGCACTCCGCCACGGAGCTACACACTCAGTACCTCATCTGACTTCTTAAAAAAAAAATCATAATTAAAAACCTGTAACGGGCTGCGGAGATGGCCTGGCAATTAAGAGCACTCCCACCAGCTAGTAGCTCCAGCTCCAGGGAATCCGACGGGGATAAAAGCAAGCAAACAATCACCCAGCTAGACGAATTCTGCAACACTTACCATCCTCTCTCAGTGGTTCCAGGGCGACTTGCAGAGAAAACCTGAAGGTGAGTTCCTAATCCTAAAAGAAGGAGGAATTCGTTCATTTCAGCCCTATCTTTCCCGCTATGCTTGTTCATCAGGACGGTAGATTTACAACAAGCTCAGGATAGCATCCTATGAATAAAACTCCGAACACAGAAGTGTTGAGATCCTACCCAACATTCTACTTTCTCTGCTCCTTTTCCTCCATGGTTCTTTCTGCAGTCTAGACATATTCCCCCCGTCCGGATACTGGTCTAGCTGGGCACCGGCGCTCCCTCTACCCAGGGCGCCGACTTTACCTAAGACGTGCGTGCAGTAAACTTCACACTTCGCAGGTCTTACTAACCTGACGATCGTATTTAAAAGCGTCTTCCCGTACGCCCTCCCTATTTGCTTTTCCCGTAGTAGCAGGCACTAGTACTAGTTTACAACTCCGATCAAGTCCCAAGAAATAAAACGTAGACGCAGCGGGATCCAGTGCACGAATCAAAGAAGAATAGGAAGCCAGAAACACGGGATCACTTCCGCCCACCGTACTTCCGGGCGGAGCGGAAGTGACGCACCAGAAGAGGCTCTGGGGCTGGTGAGTAGTGGGCGCTTGAAAGGGTCCCTTCGCTGCAAGGATTCTAGGGAGCCCGCTAGGGCGAGGCCAGGAGCGACCCGGACGGACACCCCCTTGCTGCAGGAGGGGGCGACAGTCCTGATTCAAGGATGCAAGGCTGTGCCATGTGGTGCTATTGTCCTGGAAAAAGCCTTGAACCATGCGTGCATCAGAGCCAGACGCGAGTGCAGAGAGAGCGCTCGTGCAGCTTGAAATTAGCAAATGGCTCTTCAGAGGGCTAAAGAGAGCCCAAGATTTCGACTCTGGGCTTGAAACAGCTCAGTCTCTCCACTGTCTCCGAAGACACAGCTTTCTACTTCTCATTCACACTCACTAGCGCGGCTTCACTTCAAGTTCCTGGGAGTGGACGGGTGTAGGATTGGCCACGGAGTCCTCTCAAGGTCTCAGGAGACCCCATATTATTTCAGATAATATTTTGAATGTATCCGTATTGTGTCAGAAGCATAGACGGACACATTCATGCCCTCTCACAATAGAGCTTGATTGAGTAACAACAAAATCAATCACAAGGTTCCTCAGCACCGTTGGTAGCGGCTTGATAGCTGGATGAGGCCAACACACTTCCTTTCTTCAAAGCTACCATTATCTCTCAGACCACACATCACACAGTAACTATATCTGTCTATTTTGAATTGTTTGGCTGTTTTGAGTCTCTGCCCTCCTGCTATTCAGACTCAATATGTAGGTAAATGCCCTACATATAGCAGTTAGTGCTTGTTCGGGGGCAGCTCTGGCCTTTTCTCTCTTGACGCTGCTCATTTGTGAAGTGACCGGTTTGCCTCAATGTCTTGCTCATGCACTCAGTATTTTAAGTTTTAAATACCTGTTTGTGACCCAGGGTCTTCTGTAACCCAGGCTGGCCCTGAACTGACTGGATAGCTGAGGATGACTTTGAACCTCAGATCTTGCTGTTCCTACTTCCCAGGTGCCACCACACCCAAGTGCCACCACACCCAGACAGTTTATAGGGTGCCGGGGGCTGAACTCTTATGCATGCTAGGCGAACATTCCATCAGCTGAGCCACACCTCCAGCTCCTTAAACATGTTCGTCTTAAGTATACGTGTGTATAATTCGTGTGTGTTTGTGCTTGTGAGTGCGGCGTAGAGATACAGGCTATTCGTGTGACGCAATGATGGGGAGGTTAACAAGGATGTAAGAGGTGATGAGCGATTGTATTTTATCAGGCTTTTCCAGGTGACATACTAATGCATTTGTTTCTCTAGAAGGCTGTGAGGTAGGTGATGTGGGATGTCCTTCTGTCTGTGTGTTGCTTTTATTGGTTGATGAATCGAGCTGTTTTGGCCGGTGGCTTGGCAGAGTAAAGCCAGACAGTGAGCGCCATTTTGTAAACAGAGACTGCTCATTCGTTTTCAGGCTACCCAGACCCGAATAATCACACAGAAACTATCTTAATTACAACACTGTTCAGCCTACTAGCTCAGGATTCTTATTAACTAACTCTTACATCTTAAATTAATCCAGTTCTATTAATCTGCGTGTCATGTCTCCATTTTGTATATGAGAAAATAAATTAAGTTGGGGGGGGTTGCTGCACGCCTTTAATGCCAGCACTCAGGAGGCAGAGGCAGGTGGATCCCTGTGAGTTTGAGGCCGGCCTGGTCTACAGATCGAGTCCCAGGACAGCCAGGTTTACATGGAGAAATCCTGTCTCAAAGTCAGCCCCAAAGTTAAAGAGGTCAAATGAGTTAGCTGAGCCCAAACTGCTGTGGATCCGCAGAGCCACCATTTGAATCTGGGTCTTGGTGACAGCTCTTACTCCAGCTTTAGCCTCGAAGTGCCGAAAGGGAACTGTACGTAAATACCGGAACTGTACGTAAATACCGCCTCCTGTGTTTTGACTCCAGGCACGGTTTCACCTGGTTTCTGTATGCTGCTGTCTGCACTCCGGCTCCCTACCGGCATCCGGCTCACCCCGTCCTGGGTCTGCGGTTCTTCTCGTTCCTTCATGGATCTGAAGGCCCTCCTTTCCTCCTTAAATGACTTTGCGTCCCTCTCCTTTGCCGAGAGTTGGGACAACGTGGGGTTGCTGGTGGAACCGAGCCCGCCCCACACCGTCCGTACACTCTTCCTGACCAATGACTTGACCGAGGCGGTCATGGTTGAGGCTCTCCAAAAAAAGGCGGATCTCATTCTCTCCTACCACCCACCAATCTTCCGCGCCACGAAGCGCGTAACTTGGAAGACCTGGAAGGAGCGCCTGGTTATCCGGGCCCTGGAGAACAGGGTCGCCATCTACTCTCCCCACACGGCCTATGACGCTGCACCCCAGGGAGTCAACACCTGGCTGGCCAAAGGGCTCGGTGAGAAACCTTATGTCCCTCCCTATTTAATGATTTCCCTACAAATACTCTGAAATTTTAGACTGTCTTCCTAGTAAAGTTTTAAATTGTTTTTAGGGGAAGCGGGGTTTTCTCTTTTATAGAGTACTAAAAAGTAATGTGTTGCTTAAATTTGGTAGTTAAATTTCATTTGAAAATGTACTTATTATTTTTATATCTGTTGAGTGTTTTGTCTGCTTGTATGTAAGCGCACTACATGTATGCAGTGCCCATGAAGGCCAGAAGAGGGCGCAAGATTCTTTAGGGTTGGAGTTACAGTCATTTGATAAAGGGCTCTAGCAGGCTCTAGCCTGGCAAACATGGGGCCAGTAGGTTTTGCCTTTTACCCCCTTCCCCCTTGCTATTTGTTATATCACACCCCTAAAGCTAGCCCCTGAAATCCAGTCCCTTATTTGGCCACAGACTTACTCCTAAGACAAAACACCAAGGTCCAGCAATCAGAATTCATTATTTGGCTAACACGGCCAATCACGATTTACTAACTCACCCTAGCACAGACTCTCCCCTTTTCTCCCGAAAACCCACTCCTGTGCTGGGTGGTGGTGGCCCACGCCTTTAATCCCAGCACTCAGGAGGCAGAGGCAGGAAGAACTCTGAGTTTGAGGCCAGCCTAGTCTACAGAGTGAGTTCCAAGACAGCCAGGACTGTTACACAGAGAAACCGTGTCTCGAAAAACCAAAAACCAACCAAACAAACAAAAAAAAAATCCATTCCTGCAAAGAACCACCTACTTTCTTGCTTGCTTGTGCTGGCTGCTGCTCTTGCTGCTTTGGCGGCACCCCCTCCTACCCCTCCAGAGTAATAAATCTCCTTGTAAGGAGAATTTGGTGTAGGTATGTCCTGTACCGACTTCGAGAGGGCCGACCTCCCTTACAGCTGTGAGCTGCTGTGTGGGTGCTGGGAATTGGACCCAGGTCCTCTACAAGAGCAAGAAGTGCTCTCCACCACCGAACCAACTCTCTGGTCCGAGTTTCATTTGAAAAATGAACTATTTATTGGGGATGAAGAATTGGCTCAGCAGGTAAGAACACTGTTTGTTGCTCTTACAGAGGACCTGGGTTCCCAGCACCCACATGGAGGCTCACAGCCATCAGTAACTTGGTCCCAGGGGAACCAATGCTCTTCTGAGCTCTATGGGCACACATGATATATACACATAATGCAGGTAAAACACTCATACACATAAAATGATGAAACAAATAAATCTAAACAAAATCTTTTAAGAAAAAGAAAGGAAAATAAACATTGTAAACTAGCCTTGGTGTGGTAGAAGCCTAGACTCCAAAACCTTATACTTTAAACATTCAGGAAGCTGAATCAGGAGAGTTGATTTAAGGCCAGTCCGAGCTATTTAGCCAGATGCTGGCTATAATCATCCCACCAAAACCAAAACAAAAGCAAATATTTTTGTTGCTTGTACTGGGTCTCAGTAGCTCAGGCTGGCCTTGAACTCTAGGTAGAGGATTGTCCTGATTGGCTTTTATAAAAAGCACCTTGAGAAGGAAAGGGTTTGTTTCCTCTTCAGTGTAACAGCCTGTCATAAAGGGAAGTCAGGGCAGGAACCTGTAGGCTGGAGCTCAAGTTGAGGCCAAAGAGGAACATTGCTGACTGGCTTGCCCCTCGCGGTTTGCTTAGCCTGCTTCCTTATGGAACCCAGGACCACCTACCTACTCGGGGTCCTGGGTCTTCCTACATCAACACTTAATCAAGAAGATGCCCCTCAGACTTACCTATAGGCAATATGATGGAGGCATTTTTTTTTCAGTTGAGGTTTCTATTTCCCAGATGACCTTGGCTTGTGCCAAGCTGACAAAACCTAGCCAGCACAAGGAGGCTAAGGCATCACTTGGGATGAGCAAGCCGAGCGTGGGTCTTCGTTGCTAGGTGTCTTCATGATTGTTCAGTCAGATGGCACAGAGTCCACACCCCAGCACGGGCAGGAGATGCTGGGCAAAGTCATGTCACATGGGTTCGCTACATAGACACCCAGGCTTTGCTCTGGTTTGTTGTTGTCTTTATTTATCTTTGTTATTGTGTGACTATGGGCGCACACAGTTGTGGAGGTCAGGACAACTCTCAGGAGTGGATTCTCTCCCCTCCCACCGTTGGTTTCTGGAAGTGAACTCAGGTCCTTAGACTCACGTGACAGTTACCTTTACCCAGTGAGTCTTCTGCGCTCCCCGACCTTACTTTGTCGATCAGTCTGGCCTCAAACTGGAGATCCTCCTGCTTCAGTTTCCCGGTGCTAAGGAGAAGCATGCCGACCACACCCTGCACAGTGTCAGGATCTCCCCGGATGCTTGCATCCAGCACAGTCAGGATTCTGGTATTTATTTTGGGCTAAAGCAGTTGTGCTGTTGTTTTGTTTTGTTTGTTGGATTTTTTTTGTTTTGTTTTTGAGACAAAACACACAGTCTCCCGGGGTAGTCTTGGCTTACCTGGAACTTACTCTGTAGACAGGCTGGCTTCCAACTCCTGGAGATCCACCTGCCTGTGCCTCTGCCTCCCCAGTTCTGGGACTACAGGTTTGTGCACCACACCTGGCCTTGGACTGAAGCCTTGGCAACACAATGGTCTTTATAAAGTGTTCAACACATAAGGACTTGTGATCTATACTTTGGTTTGAATGACCAAACAGTGGATAATTTAAAAAAAAAAATCAGTGTTTCTGTTTCTGTCCTTTTTGTATGGAATTTCCTGAAATATGAATCTTTTTAGCAAATAATTGTGAAAATAGATTTTATTTTATATGTCCAGACCAAATCTTTAGATTATTGTGACTGGTAATGAGATCTAATGGTTATGTATGTATGTTCACATATATACAGGAAAATGAATTCTGATACATTTCATACAGATTTTACATAGAGTAGTTTGTCTCTTTAGTTCCGAAGTGCTGCAAAAGCCTTGACTTCCCCATAACTTTTTCTTCAGGAGCTTGCAGCACAAGGCCCATCCACCCTTCCAAAGCTCTCACCTGCCCCACAGAGGGAGCTCACCGACTAGAATTCAATGTGAACCACACCCAAGATCTGGACAAAGTCATGTCTGTGGTGAAAGGAATTGGAGACGTCTCTGTCACTTCTTTTCCCGCTAGGTACATTGTATATGCCTCCGTTTAAAATTGTTTTATATTATTTATTTAGCGTGTGTGTGTGTTTGTATGTACATGTGCATACCGTGGCAGATGACGTCTTAGGGAAGGAAGTTCCTTCCCCTGCATGAGCTCCAGAGGATAAAGCCATGCTGACGTGGCAGTAAGCGTCTTTACCCACTGAACCATCTCGATCCCCTTTCTCTGCTCTGTTTGCTTTAGTTTCCCTTTGAGACAAGGTCTCAGGATGTATGCGGGCTGGCCGCAAACTCCTGCCCTCGCCTCCAAGTGTTGGGTGAAAGAGAAAACCTGCTCCTGCAAAATGTCCTCTGATTGCCACACGTCCAAATGATGTCAGGGGTCCTGACACAGCCGTGGTTGGAGAACACAGTTCCCTGTGATGTCGGGGTCCTGACACAGCCGTGGTTGGAGAACACAGTTCCCTGTGATGTCAGGGGGTCCAGCTGCGGTGTGAGAACACCATTCTGTGTGATGTCAGGGGGTCCTGAGACAGCTGCGGTGTGAGAACACCATTCAGTGTGATGTCAGGGGGTCCAGCTGCGGTGTGAGAACACAGTTCTGTGTGATGTCAGAGGGTCCCGATGCAGCCGTGGTTTGAGAACACTGTTCTGTGTGATGTCAGGGGTCCTGAGACAGCTGTGGTGTGAAAACACTGTTCCCTGTGATGTCGGGGTCCTGAGGCAGCTGTGGTTTGAGAACACAGTTCCCTGTGATGTCAGGGAGTCTTGAGACAGCCGTGGTGTGAGAACACCGTTCCGTGTGATGTCAGGGGTCCTGAGGCAGCTGTGCTTAAACAAGCTGGGATTAAACAAGTTCTGCTTGTTTTCATATAAACATCTTGGTTCCATATAAATCTTTACAGCAGGTATAGACTGTCGAGTATTTAAAATATAGCTGGTTTTCCTCTAGGCGAGATGGTGAGGAAGAGACACGGATCAGCCTGAACTGTACTCAGAAAGCCCTGATGCAGGTGCTCACCTTTCTCTCCCAGAACCAACAACTTTATCAGAAAACGGAAATTCTGTCCCTGGAGAAGGTAAGATTTCTTTTTGTCCTCTTATCACTCTGCATTTTTGAAATTGTTTTTGTTGAGCTATACTCGTTTTCCCATTCCCTCCCTCCCGCCCCTCTCCGCTTCTATCCTCCCTCCTGCCCCCCACACTCCCAATTTACTCAGGCGATCTTGTCTTTTTCTCCTTCCTAAGTGGATCCATGTGTGTCTCTCTTAGGTTCTCTAGGTTCCCTGGCAGTGTGATTTGTGAGCTGGTTTTCTTTGCTTTATGTCTAAAAACCACTTATGAGTGAGTGCATGTGATAATTGTCTTTCTGTGTCTGGGTTACCTCACTAAGTATAGTTTTTTT
>NW_026067986.1:1125629-1129010 GCF_014885135.2 Alexandromys fortis | reverse complement strand
GGCATAGGAGATCTTTCCATTTTCTGGTGTCTTCTTCAATTTCGCTCTTCAGAGACTTAAAGTTCTTTTCATGTAGGTCTTTCACTTTGGTTACAGGTACCCCAAGATATTTTATGCTATTTGTGGATATTGTAAAGGGTATGTTTCCCTGATTTCTTTCTCAGCCTGTTTATCATTTGCATATAGGAGGGCTGCTGATTTTATTCTGAGTTGATCTTGTATCCTGCCACATTACTGAAGGTATTTATCAGCTGTAGGAATTCCCTGGTAGAACTTTTGAGGTCACTAACATATCATATCATCTGCAAATAGTGAAAGTTTGACTTCTTCCTTTCCGATTTGTATCCCGTTGATCTCCTTTTATTGCCTTAGTGCTCTAACTAGAACTTTGAGTGTTACATTGAAACGTGGGGAGAGTGGACAGCCTTGTCTTGTTCCTGATTTTAGTATAATCACTTTGAGTTTCTTTGTATCTATTTTATTGATTTTAGCTCTCAATTTGATTATTTCCTGCTGTCTACTCCTCCTGGGTGAGATTGCTTCTTTTTGTTCTAGAGCTTTCAGGTGTGCTGTTAATTCGCTACTGTGGTATGAACTTTCCTCTTAGCACTGCTTTCATTGTGTCCCATTAAGTTTGGGATGTTGTATGGTAACTTTCATTGAATTTTAGGAAGTCTTTAATTTAAGTTCAGTTTCATGGAAACTAAACAATGCTCAACTGAATCACCACTGGGTCAGGGAAGAAATAAGAAAGAAATTAAAGATTTCCTATGATTCAATGAAAATGAAAACACAGCCTATCCAAACTCATGGGACACTATGAAAGCAGCGCTAAGAGAAAAGTTCATAGCACTAAATGCCTCCGTAAAGAATTTGAGGAAATCTCACACTAGCAACTTAATAGCACACTTGAAAGCTCTAGATCAAAATAAGCAAACCCACCCAGGAGGAGTAGACAACAGGAAATAATCAAACTGAGGGCTGAAATCAATAAAATAGAAACAAAGAGAACAATACAAAGATAAAATAGAAACAAAGAGAACAATACAAAGAATCAATGAGACAAAGAGTTGGTTCTTTGAGAAAATCAATAATACAGACAGACAAACAAAAAAATCAAATCCTGTAGCTCCACGTCTGGTCTCAAAGGCCTTAAATGACTCCTCCCTATGGCTTTCCTGATTGCAACACACTTCTCGTGATTCCACCAGACGAGAATAAGACCACTACCACATTTTTAAAAAGATTTATTTATTCTGTATAGTGTTCTGCCTGCAAATATGCCTTTATGCCAGAAGAGGGCGCCAGCTATCACACAGAGGAAGATTCCTTGCCATCTTTATTAGGGTACCTTTCATGATGCTAAAGCTAGAACAGGTGGACAACACCGCCAAGTTCAGCGGCCCACGTGATGTGGAGCATCTTCAGAAGCTTGGATGGTTGTTGCTTTTCAGGAAAAGAAAATGCCTTGGGAGTTTTCACAAGTTGGAAGCTTAGCCCGGTGGGGGCCTATAACAGTAGCACCTCCCTTGATTTAAAAACTTAGTTTTGATGCTGTGTTAAATACCAAGCAGGGTGTGAGCTCCCAGAAGTTAGCATTTTTGTAGGTCTGCACCACAGGCTTCAGCTTAAGCTACCACGAGCTTCTGTACACAGACCTTACTGATTCCGGTTTTTCTATGCATCCCTTAGGACTGGGGACGGGACACAAGCTTCTGTACACAAACCTTACCAATTCCTGTTGTTCTATGCATCCCTTAGGACTGGAGACGGGACACAAGCTTCTGTACACAAACCTTACCGATTCCTGTTGTTCTATGCATCCCTTAGGACTGGGCATAGATAAAGCTCCTGACTTGTGTTTCTCTCCAGCCTCTGCTTCTGGATACTGGAATGGGACGGCTGTGCACACTGGATGAAGCCGTCTCCCTGGCAACAATGATAGAGCGGATCAAAGGACACCTAAAGTTATCTCATGTTCGCTTAGCTCTCGGAGTAGGGAAGACCTTAGGTAAACGTCTTTCATAGCTAGCAGATCAACAGTCACTTGGACAAATTTTGGTTTTGGTTATTTTTGACACCTGATCTCAGAGCATAGGATGGCTTCAGACTCCGTCGGCCTCTGTCTCCCAGGGGCTGGGGTTGCAGGTGTGTACTGCACACCAGATCTCAGAGTATAGGATGGCTTCAGATTCCATCAGCTTCTGTCTCCCAGGGGCTGGGGTTGCAGGTGCACCACTTTTATTCATGTAAGTGGTAAAGAATACGTCACTCAGGAGACAGTGGGTCTACCTTGTCAGCCAGGGTGGGCTGGGCTATAATGTGGGACACATCTCCCTAGCCTAAATGATAAAGTGTATTTCTTAGTTTTCTGTATTCCTCTCCCGTCAGCACTGGACGTCTGTGAATTATAAACGGGTCATTGTTGCAAAGGGAACAGAGGGTTTTAAATCATCAGGTAAAAGTTCTAGACCTGCTGGGTGTGACGGTCCACGCCTTTACTTCTAGCACCTGGCAGAAGCAGGCAGAGCTCTGAGCTGTGTCTGTGAGTTCAGCTAAGGCTACACCCCGAGAGCCTGTCTTAAAGAAAAAGGAAAGGAAGAGGTGCCTAATACATTTCTAACATCCTGGGTTTTTTTGTTGTTGTTGTTTGTTTTGTTGTTGTTTTTTGGTTTTACAAGACAGGGTCTCTCTGTAGCTTTGGAGCCTCTCCAGGAACTAGCTCTTGTAGACCAGGCTGGTCTCAAACTCATCCCCCTGCCTCTGCCTCCTGAGTGCTGGGATTAAAGGCGTGCGCCACAACCGCCCGGCTGTTGTTTTATTTTTTAAGACAGGGTCTCACAGTGTAGCCCCTGGCTGTCCTGAAACTCTGTAGACCAGGCTGGCCCTGAACTCAGAGATCCACCTGCCTCTGCCTCCTGAGCTTAAAGGGCTTAAAGGTGTGCCCCATTACACCCATCTTTAAAATCAACACAGCGTGATTCTTACACTGCTTTAGGGTTAGGGTTCAGCACAGATGGTAGCGCTGAGCTGAAAGTGAATGTCTCTCTGTAACAACGCCTCTGGTTTTTGTCTTGAAGAGTCCCCAGTCAAAGTTGTGGCCCTGTGCGCCGGTTCTGGGGGCAGTGTTCTACAGGGAGTGGAGGCTGATCTTTACCTCACAGGTAGGACAACTTCTGGATCTCTTCCTCAACCTGGCTTTGCTCCTTTGTTTCATTTTGGTTTTTGGTTTTCGAGACAGGGTTTCTCTGTAGCTTTGGAGTCTGCCCTAGAACTACCTCTTGTAGACCAGGCTGGTCTTGAACTCACATTGATCCGCCTGCCTCTGCCTCCTGAGAGCTGGGATTAGAGGCGTGCGCCACCACTGCCCAGCCACAATAA
>NW_026067986.1:1107133-1114720 GCF_014885135.2 Alexandromys fortis | reverse complement strand
ACACACACTGTCATTCCCGGCAGCATTTTGCATCAATCAAAAAAAAAAAAATATGAGTAACACAAGCGTAAGAGGGAAATTCCACACCTGGACTATGTGACCCGTTATAGTAAAAATGCTGGCACATTCTAAATACCGTATGATACGACCTTCAGGCCGAGAGGATGAAGTACGAGGAATTTCATGTTTGGCTACACGCTTGCTTTTCAAACCTGGGTGATTGGCCTTCAATCCCGGATGCCACAGGGGAGAGAACCGACCTCTGAAAGCTGGTTTCTGACCTCCACGTGCACACACACACACACGCTCACACACCCTGTGCCGTCTCTCTCCTGTCCCAGTCCTGTATACTTTCCCCTGAACATAGACTCAGTACCATAAAGTGATAAGTAGTTTGGCCTTTTTCTTTACCTGTTCTGGGCAGCGCTCAAGAGGCAAGCATTCTACATCTGACTGCATCATGAGCCTGCGGTTTCTGTGCTCAGGAGCAGTGGGGCATTGCGTTCATTCATTCAGAATACAGACACAGGCTTTTCTGCTGCGGTGGTTCAGGGTGCCCAGATCCCACGTCTGATAGTTAAGAAGTTGCTCGTTCCTCTTTCGCCAGGTGAAATGTCCCACCATGATGTCCTGGATGCGGCTTCCAAAGGAATAAATGTCATTCTCTGTGAACACAGCAACACTGAACGAGGCTTCCTTTCCGATCTGCAGGAAATGCTGGGTGCTCATTTGGAGAATAAGATTAATATCATCCTGTCTGAGACAGACAGGGACCCTCTTTGCGTGGTTTAGAGAGCAGAGGGAGTCAGAGACACAAGCTGTGCACCATTTGGGTGGAAACAGGGATGTGCAGGGAGAATAACGGTGCTGTCGTCCTCCTGCAGAAGCAGGCTCCAAAGACGTCGTCCAAGTTCATCAGTAAGGTTCCAGATGGTATAGCTCACAAGGTAAAGAGTGCAATAAAGACACATGCTCACTATAAACTCTTGGAAAAGGCAACTAAAACCTGGATATCACTAGGTGCTTTTGTTTGGTTGTTTAATGTGACAGAGTCTATAACCCAGGATAGCCTCCAATGCACTACTTAGCTGAGGCTGGCCTTGGACTTTTAATGCGCATGTATGCACCCATCACCTCTGAAGTAGCTCTCTGTACATGGGGTCTCCGTCTCAGTAATCTCTGCCCTCTCATTAATCTTAAACACCATTTAAAAACAGATGTGGAGGGGCTGGAGAGATGGCTCAGAGGTTAAGAGCACTGACTGCGCTTCCAGAGGTCCTGAGTTCAATGCCCAGCAACCACATGGTGGCTCACAACCATCTGTAATGAGATCTGGCGCCCTCTTCTGGCCTGTAGGTATACACACAGACAGAATATTGTATACATAATAAATAAATAAATATTAAAAAAAAAAACAAACTGGATTTGATTTTTTTCCTAAGTGGCAATTTTGGGTGATGAAGTAAATCTATGTGCTAAGTTAGGCATCATAAATCTTTTTAAAAAAATATTTAAAAAACCCACTGGTGATCACTATCTATATTCGTACTTATTCCTATAATTTGGGGGTTTTTGGTGGTGAAGGGATCAAACTAAGCACCTTGTACAATTACTGCTCAAGCTGGCAGCATGAACCTGGAAGAGCGGGGCCTAAAAATGAGGCAGAGTAAAGTCTCATGCAATAGGCAACTTTATTTAGAGACTCAGACAATTTAGACTGAGAGTTAAGCAGAGTCACCTGAGTAAAGTGTACAATCACATGGAGAAATGGCACATGGCAAAAACATTTTTTCATAGAGGCATATGAACAATAACAATAGCCAGCTGCAATAGTTTTATGTTTTTGCAAAAAAAGAAAAAAAAAAGAAAAAAAAACAAGCAAAAGAAACCTGATTCTTGTTTTATTGAAGTATTCTCACAAGCACTCAGAATTCCCCTTGTACAACTCTATTCTCACATTCTCTGTCTGTCTGTCTGTCTAAACAATCCTAGCTGTCCTGGAACTAGCTCTTATAGACCAGGCTGGCCTGGAACTCACAGAGATCCACCTGCCTCTGCCTCCCGAGTGCTGGGATTAAAGACGTGCGCCACCACCACCCGTGTACAGCTGTATTCTTGAACTGTGTTCCACATTATGAATGGAAGGTCACGTGTTCTAACTGATCTCCAAAGTGACTTGTAGTTTTGTTGCTGATTAATGGTGTTCAACACTCAGAAGTAGTGATTGTCACACAGCATTTCCTGCGGGTGTTCTACAAGCCAGATGCAGAAAGACACATTCTTCATGCCCTCTCTTAGAAGAACCTAGAGTGTGTGTGTGCGTGAGTGTATGTGTGTGTGCGTGCTTGTGCACATGCAGGTCATAAAACCAGAAGGGGAAGAGACAAGATGAAGAGATTTTTAAGGACAAGGAGGGTAATGGGATGCATGAGATAATAAAGCAGAAGAGGGAGAGAATCAAGGAGGACCAAGTACAATGATTTATACATATATGGAAATGTGTGTGTATACACATATACATACACACGTACACACATATACATACATACACACATACACACATACATATGGAAATGCCATAAGGAATCCAACACCTCTGCATGCTAGCCTAAAAATTTTAAAAACAAAAAAAAAAAAAAACAAAAAAAAAAAAACAAGAAAAGAGTTCGCCTGGGGAATTACACCTCCAGCCCAGAAGCAAATCAGGCAGGAATTATAACTTCAAGTTCCTACACCTCCTAGACAGGAAGGAACAGAGCTGCTCAGGGAAATGAGTAGATAGTTAATATGCCATTGTGCCCACGAGAGCTGTAAGATGCACTCAGAATCCTTTTCAAACTCTTCAAAACAACTAGCATTATAAAAGGACTATACACTCTGGCCTTTTATTTATTATTAGTAACATCTAGTAAAAAAAAGAACATGAGGAGCTGAATTTGAACCCCAGCTCCGATGCAGAACTCTGGGCATGTCTACGGTGCCCTAGCTGCACTGGCAGGCAGAGACAGCTGACTCATGGCAGCCCATCTAGCCTAAAAGGAGCCTCTGGTTCACTGAGACCTTGTCTCAAGGTAATAAGGCAGAAAGTAAAAGACACTTAGCATCTTACTCTGGCCTCTGCACAGAAGCACACACGCACGCATGCATGCATGCACACACACACCACAGAAAGCAAAGTGCAAACCAGCAAGTCTCATGTGATCACTGTATTTATTTAGCGGCTGCTGTTTTCTGAAGCAGGCATCGCTGTGGCTCAGACTGACCTACAACTCGTGCTTCCTCCTGCCTCCCCTGGTAGTGTTGGGATCACAAATGTGAGCTCACGTCTTGCTACTGTTGTGTGGGAAGGAAAGAAGCAGTCTGCCTGCCTCTGAGTCCTGACAGTGGGTTACAGGCGTGTGCCAGCTGTGCCTGCGTGCTGTTTAAGAAAATAAAAACTGTCAATGTACAAGAATAGTGAAATGTTTTTATCTTCTACTGTCCTGAGAACAATTATTAACGTGTAAATTGGGATTTTATTTTTAAGCCTGGTTTCCCGTTTGTATCATAAAATCAAGGTGATGGTTGATACTAATTGAACTAAATATGCTTTGTTGGTTGGCACACGCCCTATCGGTTCCTTTCACTTCTCCCACCACCTGGGTTTAACAGTCCCATCTGTCGCAGGCATGTGTAGCAGGTCATCTCAGCCCACTGGATACCTTTATCACTTCAGAGGAAGCAGGTGAAGCCCGCCCTCCTGACGAGCTCTGTATGACCCCATCTTGTGCTTTCCCATCTGAAACAAGTGCACTTGTAGGAATTCAGCTCAGGGAGCGTTAAACGGCCCTGGAAAACTAGGGATAGCATTCAGTATAAAATAATCCAAAACATCCAGTTCCAAATAATCCCTGAGCACACTGTTCATCCAGCAACAAGTCTCCAGAGAGGTAATAAATTAAAGGCACATTTCCCCCCAACTCGATGACACCGCACCTTATTAGAGACAGTAATCCAGCCAGCCTAATCAAAGTTCAAAGTTGATGATCTGTCCCTTCAATAGCCTTCAATAGTCAATCTCGTGTGCTGGACAGAATGATCTAGTGCTAGACGTAAACCAGCATTCTTACTAAGAGCGGCAGCTGGGGTACAAGACTCTTCCACCTAAAGGAGGCAGTCTAAGCCTCCTCCTCTTCCTTCTCCAGGAAATCAGCCAATGTTCCGCTGTCAACAGGAATTAATAAATATTCTACACCATCAGTTCCCTACAAGATAAAAGAATACTCCATTTGTTAATCCATGGCAAGGGAGCTATCTGGACCTTTCTATTACACATTAAACAAACCAACAAGTAACAACAAAACCCTGGACTTTTAAATTATTAATATTTGGTTTTTCAAGACAGGGTTTCTCTGTGCAATCCTGGAAGCTCAGAAAGACACTGCGTAGGCCAGTCTGGTCCAGAACACAGAGATTCACCTGCCTCTGCCTCCTGAGTGCCGGGATTAAAGGTGTGTTCCACCACCACCTGGTTTGAGTTTATGTTTTATGCAGTATTCTAATATCTGAATAAGTATTTAAATACCTAAGCAGAAAAATCAAGGCAGGCAAAGGGAACGTGACTGTGTCTAAACCCCGAGATACAGTCAAGGGAATGTGACTGTGTCTAAACCCTGAGGTACAGTCAAGCACTCTAACCCAAGTCTGGAGGGCGGAGAGGTCACTGTTTTCTTCACTGTGCTTTCGGGCATGTCTGACCCTGCGACACTGTCATGTATGAAGTTCATACGTGAACCACACAGCACATTTACAGCTGGACCACGTTCACTGTCAGCCACAGCTGGACACACCGTGCCCTTTCCAAACCGGTCAGTACTGACTCTCTGTTCTACCTGCCCCATTTCAACATGGTTCATCTTACCGAACTTTGTTGTGTTTTTGAGACAGGGCTTCACTGTAGCCGTGGCTGGCCTGGAACTCACTCTGTAGACCAGGCTGGCCCCAGCTCACAGAGATCCGCCTGCCCCTCCACTCTAGGGCTGGGATCAGCGAATGTTCCAACCCCCCACCACCCCCACCGTTCACTTGATTTGAATCCATTCAAGGGTTGGGAAGATGGCCCAGCAGTAAAAGCACTGCCTGCTCTCCCCTAGGACTTAGTTGGATTCCTAGCACCTATATGGCAGTTCACAGCCCCCTGTAACTCTGGTTCCAGGGGACCCAATGCCCGCTTCTAGTTTCCACAGACACCAGGCTGCACACATGGTGTAGATACGTACAGAACATACACACACATAACAAAGTCATCAGAAGTAATTTATTGACTCTTTAGCGCTGCCCTGCATTCCACACTTCCTCTTTTCTCACGGCAATCCATCCACCCATCACGGCACCGCAGAGCAAGTTATCTGTTTTTCCTTCCTGCCTGCGTCCTCAGTGAACGCCGCGCCCCACCCCACCCCTCATGGCAGCCATCTTACCTTCTTCGTTCTTATAAGCTTGTGATCCCTGAACTCAGTCAGCTGGGCCCGGAGAGTGAGATCGCTGTTAACAAGGAAGGCCTCGCGACACTGCTGGTAAAAGTCCTGAAAAGAAAGTCCTGGGGAGACGAAAAGATTAAAGTTAATCAATACTTTGCTTTATTGACATTTTTAAGACAGGGTCTTATGCAGCTCTGGCCAGCCTGGAACTCAGCACATACATCAGGCTGGTATATTAGCTTTGAACTCATGGAGATCCTCCTGCCTCTGTTTCCTGAGGGCTGAGATGAAAAGTAAGGCCCACCGTGACAGCATAATCAGTATTTTTAAGAAAAGATGTACTTAATCTTTGTGCGTGCGTGTGTGTGTGAGTGTGTGTGAGTGTGTGTGTCTGTGTGTGAGTGTGTGTGAGCGTGTGTGTGAGTGGGCCTGTCTTCCAATTCCCACCAGCAATCTTCTGAGCAGTGCATCTGGCACGAGGCGAAGTCGGCTGCAAGCCTGGACAGACACAGCCACCACAGAGCAGCCGCTGCTCTGCTGGGAGAGACACAGGGCTCCCAAGGGACTCTAGAGACTATAGGGACAGAAAGTCACATTCAATATCACCAATATCAGATACCTGTGTAGGAGGGGCTGTCCTGGTTATCCAGTTGGAACTTTATAAGTAGCCTGAAAATTCCCCTACAAAAAACAAAGACAAAAATCTGTATTAGTCAATGTAAGAATGTCAAATACACCTTTTGTTCCTTTCTCCAGGAAATCAGCTCCTCACAGGAAAAGAGCTTTGCTTACCTAGGAAAGTGCTTGGGAATACACACACACACACACACACACACACACACACACACACTCCCTCTCTCTTTCTATAGTAAAACCTGAGGGGGTTGGCTGATACTTCAGAAGACGGAACAGGGTGGCTCGGGCAGTGCCAGCCTCTATCCTACACTGGGTAAGGTGGCAGAGGCCCTTACTCCCAGAACTCAGCAGCATAACTAAGTAAATCACTGGCTTTTTCCAGGAAAACTGGCCCTATAAGAGGGTGCAGGGTGGCAAAGACTACACAGGGAGACAGACTAAGAACCAAACGGAGAGCCCCTGGCGGCACAACAGCAGGCTCGCACCTCATACAGAAGAGAACAAGAACTCCGAGATGTCTCTGTGTTCACAACTCAGACATTTCTCTTCAAAAACAAAACGGCTGCCTGCACGTATGTGCATCATGTACACACTTGTCGGCTTCCCCTGGGGCTGAGTCACCATAAGGATCCGAGGAACTGAAGCCCAAGCAAGCCTGACCTAAACTCCGAGCGAGTCATCTCCTCAGCCGCTAACAATTTGTTGAGGAAAACTATTTTAACTTTATTGGTCAATTTCATGGGCTAATATTGAATACTTTGCCTATTGTGCAATCCAGTCCTGGTCACTATTTTTATTATCCTTCTTAATCCTTTATAGCAAGCAGATAGTTTTGTTTCTGCCCACTGTTAACTATCGACGTGACACAGCCGAGAGCCACCTGACAAGGGACTCCTAACTGAGGAAATCATTAGCTCATGCTGGGTCAGGGTTGTCTGTGGGGCAAATGCCTCTACTGCTAAATCATGTATGGGGGCCAAGACTACCGTGGGTGGCACCAGCTCAGGCAGGTGGGAGTGGTTACAACAAACCTAAGCGTGAGCCTTTGAATGTTTCTGCCTGGAGCTCCTGCTTGAATTCTCTCCCCGACTTCCTTCAGTTGTGAACTGTAAGTCAAATAAACCTTATCTCCCGCAAGCTGCTTTGGGGGTTATGTTGTTTACCACAGCCGCAGGATAAACTAGAGCAGAATCATGATAGACTTGGTAGTCCAGCCTCAGCTGAAGGGCTTGGTACGTGTGCGACAAGTCTGTCCCTCCGACCGTCACTGCCAGTCCTCAAATGGACAGGGTATTTGTTGTTGTAGTGGAGCTGGAAGCTGAATTCAGGAGATTCAGCACACTAAGCAAGTGCTTACCAGAGAGCTGCACTTCTAGCCCTAACTATGTATAGATGGGTGTGTATCTTTATATATAACTATGTATAGGTGGGTGTGTATCTTTATATATAACTATGTATAGATGGGTGTGTATCTTTATATATAACTATGTAT
>NW_026067986.1:1057499-1104596 GCF_014885135.2 Alexandromys fortis | reverse complement strand
TGAACATACAGATGCACACAATACTGAACATACAGATGCACACAATACTGAACATACAGATGCACACAATACTGAACATACAGATGCACAGAATACTGAACATACAGATGCACAGAATACTGAACATACAGATGCACACGACACTGAACAACACAAAACGTCAGACAAAGACGACAAAGCTGCTACAGGCACGTCACACTGACAGTTAATTCATAGAACAAATCACTACAACAGGAAAGATAAATTATTTTAAAGAAATCTAAATTGACACTGACTAGAGCATCCATACTAAAATAATATTCATCTTTCTGTTCAGAATTCCACAAATACAGAAAAGCAGTGTAGCTTCACCCTAAGTCCTACAGATGATTACTTCAGGTTACCTTCTTTAAACTTGTTTATTATCCAGTCTCGCTGATCCGGAACACTCTGGAAAGTACCCATATGACCGAGGACATCTTCAGTTATAGAATTCAGGATCTACATCACAGAAGTGCAAGAGGGACCATATCAACTGCAGTTTATTCTGTCACATATGATAAATACAATTAGCAAATTAATTTTCCACAAGTTAAAAATGATTTTGAGTTTCTCATAAAGTTTAAAAAGTACTTAAAATTCCACTGGGCATTTAAGTATATCTATTTTATTTTCTTCTCCTTTGTTTTCTTTAAATACATTAATGCTAACAGGAAAAGGGAAGAATAATAATGTGAAAAAATGATGTAAGAGGGCAGGAAAAAGTAACCAGTAAAAAAGCCTGGTGGAAGTGTGAACGTGAGCCAGGGATGGTGGTGCACACCTGCCGTCCAGCACACTGACACAGAGGCAGGGCTCGGTAAACTCAAAGCTAGCCTGGTCTACACAGTGAGTTCCAGGACAGCCTGCTGTACAGAAAGACCCTGTCTCGAAATAACCATAGGAAAGGGGGGGGGGGGCAACTATCAACATCAAAAGAAATGATACCCACAGAAGGATGCTAAAAACAGGACACTACGTTGGCTAATACCCAATATCCAAAATCTTGATATAATCCTCTTCTGAAGTAAAAATGGTCTGTAATAAATGTACTGTAAAACTATCTGCTGCCATCTATACTTCATATTTCTGTACCACAATGACACAAAACTATAATAAACTACAGATTTTATAATATACACAGATCCTGACTCTCAGCTGCTCCACTAGTAACCTGGTGCAGTAAACGAAGGCAACATTTCCTGGAGGCTCCAGATAAGTCAGCTTCTCTGCGAGTGTGCTGGCTAGTTTTGTGCCAACCCGACACCTGCTGAAAGTCAGCTGAGAGGAGTGAGCCTCAAGAGAATACTTCCTTAAGATCCCTCTGGATGGAAGCCTGGAGGTCATGTTGTTAATTAGTGATTAGTAATTAGTCCATTGTGGATGGAGTCATCCCTAGGCTGTTGGTCCTGGGTTCTATAAGAAAGCAGGCTGAGCAAGCCATGAGGAGCAGGCCAGTTAGCAGCTCCCTCCATGGCCTCTGCATCAGCTCCTGTTTGAGTTCCTGCCCTGACTTCCTTTAATTATGGACTATGACACATAAATAAGCCAAATAAACCCTTTCCTCCTCAATTTGCTTTTGGTCAGGTGTTTCATTACAGCAATAGCAACCTTACTTAGGGCAGTGATTATGTATCTATGTGCTCGTATGGGTAAACATTTCTGTGTGGATACAGGGGAAGGCCATGGGACAAACGTGGGTGCTGTTCTTCAGGTGCTGTCTACACTTATATTTATTAATTATCCTTAAAAGGATTTTCCCATTATTTTAAGTCCTAACACATGCTTTGCCCACATGAATGTAAGTGCACCATGTGCATGCAGTGCCCTAAGAGGCCAGAGGGGGTGCTAGACATTATACAGCCTAACTGCTACGAAGCCCCACACAAAATCCTTTATATCCAGTGTCCAGAAACAGAAATTGCATCCTTACCACTATGGGGCCATGACTTGGCACAGGACACATTGTCATTCCACGGAAAGTCTGAAACTTACCGATTTCACACTGATCCCAGGAAAGAAGCCGTTGATGACAAGGTGAACGGAATCCTGAAGCATGGTGGTTCGAAACTTTTCTAATAAGTCTCTCTTGGACCCCAAGCCATAAAGCACAATGTTGAACCCGAGGCTGTGAGGAAAGGGAACATCCATAAAGTTAAAGTTTAAGACTTCGGACTGCCAGCTTCGTCATCAGTCAGCTCAAGATGATTGCAGGAAGAAAAGCATGAGAATGAACGGTGAAAGTAAAAGCCAGATATGTGTTGTCACCTATAGTCCTAGCACTTGGGAGACAGAGGCAGGAGAATTGCTGTTCTCTTGGAGGCAGCCTGGTTTACAAAGCAAGTTCAGGCTAGCCAGGGCTACATGAGACTCTGCCTCATGAAGATGAAGATAAGTGGATAAAGTAAAAGTACGGAAAGTACAGGAAGAACTAGGACATCCACACGGTGAAATTGTTGGTTCCCAAGAACACAGCAAAGGCACCACTCACTATCTATATGAGGGCTCACAGTTCCAGCTTGTTTGGCAGCTTTCTCTAGGTGGAGGTAAGAGTGACTATTGCCAATACTATAACATGGCTCAGCCTTTAATCCCAGCACTCGGGAGGCAGAGGCAGGCAGAGCTCTGTGAGTTCGAGGCCAGCCTGGTTTACAGAGCTAGTCCCAGGCTCCAAAGCTACAGAAAAACCCTGTCTCAAAATCACATCAAGAAGAAACAAACAGGTAAATGGTCACATACCACACCACACCTGGTTGCAAATGATGTTTCAGCATAGACACATATATACTATTCCTCACTGTGCAGGGTGTGCAGGCATAACACTGTAGCATCCATTTATATACGCACTATTCCTCACTGTGCAGGGTGTATAGTAATAATACTCACTGTAGCTGGAGCATCCATTTGTGAAACAACTTCTCATGTTGTTGATTTAACTGTTCAATTTCAGCAGAAAAGGAAGGTGAAAATTTGCTCAATAAATTACGCAGAGTTTTCTTTAAAAAAAAGAGAGAGGAAGTTATTAGTGAGGATACTGATTTAAATCAGGTATGGAAATTAGTAAACCAACAATGTAAAAAAATTCTTTAGTCGGGTGGTGGTGATGCAAACCTTTAATCCCAGCACTCAGGAGGCAGACTAGGTGAATCTCTGCGAGTTCAAGGTTAGCCTGGTCTACAGAGTGAGTTCTAGGACAGTGTGGATTGTTACACAGAGAAACCTTCTCGAAAAACCAAAGAAAAAAGAAAAAAAATCTTCAAACATAAATTCTTGTTTAATTAAAAGCTATTTTAAAGATTTGATCACTGTTATGTGTATAACTGTCCTGCAGAGATCACAAGAGGGCATCTGGTATCTAGAATTCTAAGTGTTCCTGAGCTACCAAGTGGATGCTGGGAGCTCAATTTGGGTCCGTCAAAGAGGAAGTGCTCTCAATGACTGAATCATGTCTCCAAGCCTTCTTAAAGTTCTTTATTTCAAGTATATAGTAACAATAAAAAATTTTGCTAAGTTTGCCTAGAACCATTTATTGATTACAACAAACTCCAAATATAAAGCTTAAATTTCTAAAAATATAGTTACTGCAAGATGATCAAACCTGCTTCAAATTCAGACACAAAAACCAACAGTGACCTCTCCAAGCTGTTCTCAGTGACAGAGCGCTGGTCTGCAAGTGTGAGGCCCTGAGCGGACCATCAGCACAGTAACTAAAACATAAAACACTGCAAACCTGTAGAGCTGAAAAATTGTAAAAAGGTTTTTGGAAAATATTCAAGTTTCTTTACCACTAGAAGGAGGCACAAGTAAAACTATCAGCTTTTAGGTTTTTTGTTTTCTTTTTTGAAACAGTGTTTCTCTGTGTTAGCCCTAACAGTCCTGGAACTTGCTCTGTAGATCAGGCTGGCCTGGAACTCTGTCTCACAAATGCTGGAATTAAAGGCACGAGCTATTTCTGCCTGCCTGACAAGTGTGCCAGTTTTAACCCTAGGCTCGAAGAGGTCATCGGCTTTCCCACTTCTTAGTCCTTCTCATCATGAGAACACACCTCAGAGACCTGGCTGGTCTAGCAAGGACAGACGTTTGACATTTCCTCGCTGACCCACAGCCATGGAAACAAATGCCTGTGTTCTGCCTGTAACACTCTCCTCCACCACTGTTAACAAGGGCTTCTTACATTCTCGCAGCGATGACGTGCTCAGAGTCTGCCTTTGACCTTAGAGCTACTTACGCTTCTCTTGTGTTGCTTATATAGAATAGACGGCAAATGCTGGTGTCATTTCTTTCCTGGAAAAGGTCTTTTTACTTATTTATTGCACGTGTGTGTTCACGTGTGTATATGAATGGAGGTACATTTCCATAAGCATGTGGAATCCGAACAGTGGCACCTTCCCCAAACACTCTCCACACCTTTGAATGTTTATGTACC
The DNA here is from genome assembly GCF_014885135.2 of Alexandromys fortis. Classification (NCBI taxonomy): domain Eukaryota; kingdom Metazoa; phylum Chordata; class Mammalia; order Rodentia; family Cricetidae; genus Alexandromys; species Alexandromys fortis. Next base: position 1,100,152 of record NW_026067986.1, on the reverse strand, counting down.
ACATGTGCTCATGGTGCCCTGAAGATGCCAGAATAAAACCTCAGATCCCTTGACCTAGAAATACAGGTAGTTGTGAGACAGATAATATGGGTGCTGGAAACTGACCCGGGGTCTTCTGTAACAACAGTGCTCCCAACTGTTAGGCCATCTCTCCAGTCCCTTGTCCTTATTTTTTGATAGGGATTCTTTTATTTTCTTTTTAAAATTTCTACTTTATTATTTTAATGTGTATGTGATGTGTACGTAAGAATTGAGATACAGGGCCATCATGGCACACCTGTAAACCAGGAACATTTTCTTCTTGGCTTCAAATTATTAACTCTACTGTATCTTTTAGATTTTTGTTGTTCCTTTAATTATTGGGGGAGGTATATCCAAGTAAGATGTACATGGAGGCTAAAAGAGGGTATTGGGTCTCCTGGAACTAGAATTACAGGTGGTTGTGAATCCCATGGGTGCTGGGAACTGAACTTTGGTCCTCTATAAGAACGGTACATATGTCGGGCAGTGGTGGTGCCACCTTTAATCCTAGCACTTGGGAGGCAAAAGCAGGTGGATCTCTGTGAGTTCGAGACCAGCCTGGTCTACAAGAGCTAGTTCCAGGACAGGCTCCAAAGGTACAGAGAAACCCTGTCTCAAAAAACAACCACCAAAAAAAAAAAAAAAACCAGAAAAAAGAACAGTACATACTTTGAACTCCAGAGCGATGTTTCCAGCCCTTAAGCACTATTGAAAGTCTGTGATGGTTATGTCCTATTTAAGGGAGGCTATTGGTTCAAATGCCGACAAGGACAGATATACTGGATTTTTTGTAGCATGAGCTATTGGGAAAATAGTGCAAGGCTGCCTTGCTACCTTACTGCGCTCTGCAACTTTTTCGAAGCAGCAAGGAAGACAAGCTCCGTACTTGTCAAATAGAATTCTAGCCGGATTATTTATGATTTATGCAATAAAATTTAATGACCAACACATTAATTTGTGCTTTATTTCACCAGAGAACTAATTCTCCTGTTCGCTTCTTCTCCAAGTGTGCTGCTAATGTATGTTCAGGTCACAGTAAACGAATGTTGGTGATAGCTTACCTGATCCACTTTAGCTCTCCTCAGCTTCTGCAGGGTTCTGTCAGACGTTAAAACTTTTGAACTGCTGTGGGCTTCAAAATATTCTTCTACCAAGTCACTCTGAAATGGACAAAGTAATGGCAGGTCTAAGTAATTTCACGTATGTATACTGCATAAAATTTAGATGGCACTATAGTTAAAACCAAGTCAAGAATCAAAGATATTTAATCCCAACAATAAGTTCAAGTAACTGATGAAAATATAACTTGAAAGATAGACTGATTGGCAAGGCTGTGGTGGTGGCGTATGCCTTTAATCCCAGTACTTGGGAGCAGAGGCAGGCGAATCTCTGAGTTCAAAGTCAGTCCAATCTCCATGCAGGACAGGCAGAGACATGTAGTAGAGAGACTATGTATGTTACGGTACTAATCATGAAAAGCACCCAGAACTGAAAAGAAAGCCCAAAGACAGAAACGAGTATGTGTGGGAATTCATGTGTAAAGCTAAGAAAATACAGAAAATGAGGAAGGTGAGGGCTGATCTCTGCTGTAGACATGCCCATTTCAGGCACACAGTTCCCCTGGAGGCCCCAGGCTCCGTCTTCACTTACGGCTTTGTCTCTTTTCATCTTCTTAGGCGGCGTCCCCTTGGGAGCAGGAGCTGGGGGTCCTCTGCTCTGAGCTCGGCCCTTTTGGGACAGCCCGATGGCAGCAGTGTCCTCTTCTCTGTCATCCTCCGAGCTGGAGGCGGAGTACTCACTCTCGGTGTCGCAGTGAGACGCGGGCACTGCAGAAGATGAGGAGGAATTGGGGAGACTCGGCGGTTTGAAAGGAGAGCTATTTGAGGAAAATCAAACATGTGGGCTTTCAAGTAAGGGACTATTTATTTATTTTATCGTGTGCGCATTGGTGATTTGTCATGGGTGCCTGGCCCCTGGAACTAGTTACAGAATTGTGAGCTGCCATGGGGGTACAGAGAATTGAACCCAGATTCTCTGCAAGAGCAATCAGTGTTCTTAACCCCTCAGCCATCTCTCCAGGCCCCAAAGTAAGAGACTTTTAATTACAATTTTGTCATTGCTTGTTCATTTTTTCACAGCTAATTATACACATTCTCTAAGCACTAGCTTCTTCAATTATCACATGAGGGTAAGCATAGCTAAATAATCTACTGGAAAATTATATTTTTATATGAATCATTTGTTTGTGTAATGAATACTCCTGTGAGAATGTGTGGGGTGGCATGTATTTGTGTAGTGCCCATCTATGCATATACACACAGAGGCCTGATGTTGATTTAAGTGTCTTGATCCCTCACAATATGGGCAGGTTCTCCTGCTGACCCCGGAGCTTGCCAGTTTGCTCAGGGGATACTGTCTTAGCTACCGTGCATGCTGGAGTCACAGACGGGCTCCACGCCCACCTGTTTCTCTATGGGTCCTGTTATTAGAACTTATTCTCACGTGAGATACTTTCCCTAAATTATTCGTGTAGAGACGTTTCTAGCACACCCTGCTCAACCCCAGAGCTGATTCACAAGCCACTGCCACTCCCACCGGCCTCCCAGAAACAAGAGCTCATCTTCTACTGATGATCCCAAATAAAGGCATCCCAGCTTTATATCCAGCATCAGCACAGAATCAGGTCTGGGGGCTGAGATGGCTCGGTGGAGAGGAGCACAGTGCTGTCCCGGAGGATCTGAGCCGGAGCCCCAGCACCGCGTCAGGAGGCTGACAGCTGCCTATTGTCATAACTCCTGACCCCTCGCACCTCTCTGACCTCTCTGGGACTCGCATTCATGCGCACACATAATTAAAATAATAAAAATAAATCTTTAAAAAACTGTTTGACTCCCAAAATACTGGTGAAGTAACTTTAACCAGGTCAGTTGTTGACTGTGAATGACAAAAGGTTCCCTAGGGTTGTACAGAATTGGTATATAACACAAAGGCATATTAACTCTGTGGGCGTAGACGCAGCCTACAGTCTAGAAAACAGGTCACTCTGTGGGCGTAGACACGGCCTACAGTCTAGAAAACGGTCACTCTGTGGGTATAGACACGGCCTACAGTCTAGAAAACGGGTCACTCTGTGGGTGTAGACTCGGCCTACAGTCTAGAAAACGGGTCACTCTGTGGGTGTAGACACGGCCTACAGTCTAGAAAACGGGTCACTCTGTAGGTGTAGACATGGCTTAAGAGTTTGGAAGCATCAGTTTCCTTTCTCATATGAAAAGTGGTAGGAATGAGAGCAGGAACTGCTACCCTGATTACACTGGGACCAAAGGCTTAAAACACAAGCCAGAACTTGTACACTCAGAACTCGTATACTTTACCACTACTGATCCTGATTTATTTCTTTAAAGATTTATATATTTATTATGTATAAAGTGTTCTGCTCGCACACCAGGAGAGGGCACCAGATTTCATTACTGATGGTTATGAGCTACCATGTGGCTGCTGGGAATTGAACTCAGGACCTTTGCAAGAGCAGCCAATGCTCTTAACCCCTGAGCCATCTCTCCAGCCCCTGATTTAGTTGTTAATTTTTATATACATATATTTTTTTAAAAAACCCTCACATTGTTAGTTATGTCTGTAATCTTAACATTTGGAAGGTAGAAATAGGATGACCAGTCCTACTTCAAGGCCAGTCAGATCTACACAGTGAGTATGAAGCTAGCCTGGGCTACATAGATCTTGTCTCAAAAAAACGAAGTAAACACAACTTCACATAAAAAGAAATACATACCTATTATTCTTTTTCTTAGACTACGAGGTGGTGTTGACAGGAATTCAGTTTTGCTATTGTTCTGTTTAAAATGTAAAAAGCACAGTAAGTAATATGAATAATCAATAATATTTTAATGAATAATCAATCATAGAAGTAAAAAGAAATTCTAAGAAAGAAAACTATGCTGAGCTAGCTGAGTCTGTAGTTCCTAACACTGGACCACAATAACAAATGAATTTGCTGAAATATAAAGAGAAATATACAAGTTCTAGGGCTGGACAAGCCACCGCTGGCAGGAGCCACAGGGACTGGAGACTGGAGAGGCCGCTTCTGCCAGGACCTTAAGGCCACTCTCTGGCAGGAGACACGGAGCCTGCGTCTCTGTCTAAAACATCCTCCCCAGCCCCTTCAGCCTCCCTTGTTCTACTCTTTCTGTCTGCTCTTGCTTCCGCCCCATCATGCCACGGGAACCCTTGTTTCTGCGTCTACTTCTCAGCTGCTGTGACACAAACAGGAGAGACGATGGCTCAGAGGTTAAGAGCCCCGGCTAAGAGGTTCCAAGTTCCAGTAACCATCTAAAATGATCCGGTGCCCTCTTCTGGCACCAGAACACTGCACACATAATAAATAAATAAAACTTTAAAAAGCCCCCATGTGCTCACACACTTGAACACTTGGTCACCAGGGAGTAGGGGCTCATGTGGCCTTCAAAAGGCCTCCTCTCCCACCATGGTCACACAAAGGAAGGCCACCATGTCAGTGTCTAAGGATCTCATGATCCCTATTACCCTCACAGTCACTTAGACAGGGAGGTAGAGGAGGGGATGATCAAGAGATGTCCTAATGTAAAAGAGAAGGGAAAAACCAAGAGTTTTAACAATTCCTTCTGTTTTTCTAACATCTTTTGGTCTTATACCCAGACAACTATTTATCATTGGTTTGACCCACAGACATTGAAAAGAAAAGTCTGATACTTTCCTACACTTGAGCCTGGCCTAAGCTTAAACTAAAAGATAAAAAGTGACCTCACCTCCTTATCTAACTCAAAGAACAAGGGTCTTCCTCTTTGCCTCTTCCAGAGAGCTGCCAAGATTTTCAACTTGCCTGTCTTTTCCTTCCTTTCAATATTACTTACTTATTTAATATGCATGTGTTTAAACATACGTGTACATGTGGAGATCAGAGAGCACCTTGCAGGGTCGACTCTCCTCTACCATGTGAGTTCCAGGGACTGCATGGACTCACATCATCAGGTCTAGTTCGTATTTTGTGTATGAATGTTTGTCTGCATGTATGTCTGTGCACCACATGTGTGCCTAGAGCACTCCGAAGCCAGCAGAGGGCACCAGAAATCCTCTTAATGGAGTTACAGATGGTTGCACTGCCATGGGGGTGCTGGGAACTGAGCCCAGATCCTCTCTGGAAAAGCAGCCAGGGCTCTTGAATGCTGATCCATCTCCAACCCTCATGATGTTTTTCTTATAAATTCTAATAAAACAATCCTTGAGCTTCCCTCTGATTTCATTCACAAATTCTTTATTTATTTAAATTTTGTTTAGATTTATTTTATGTGCATTGGGTGTTTTGCTTACATGTATGTATATGCACCACTTATGTGCCTGGTGACCATGGAGGTTAGAAAGAGTGTCAGATCCCCTGGGTGGTAAGCTGTCACACGGGTACTGGAAATCAAACCTGGGTATTCTACAAAAGCAACAGATGCTCTTAACTGCTAAGCCAAACTCCCAGTCCCTTAAATTCTTTTATTAACAAGGCCAAGAACCAAAAAAAAAGAGTCCCAGTTCCCTAGTAACAGCACCTAACACAGGGCACTCTGAAGTTCCTGGTATTATCAGGTGCTCCTTCCCATCTACTTACTTATAACATATATTACATATAATAAATATTATTTATGTGTGTGTGCGCCTAGGTGTATGCATGTGCACCACACGTGTGCAGTAGACTGAAGAGGTCAGAAGAGGTCATCAGACAGATACCCAGGAATTGAAGCTGTGAGCAACATTATCCACGTTGTGGGTGCTGGGCACTGAACGTGGGTCTTTAGTAAGAGCAGTTGAGTGCTTTTACCCCCATTTCATTTTATTAAAGCACAAGTACATCCTACTACAGTTATTCTAAGGTTAAGAATTGGAATAATTGATATCTATATAGCTAACTTATCAAGTCTGAGAATTTGTAACATCCTTATCAAAATAACTTTTGAAAAATCCCAACCAAACTCACAAAATTCCTAGGCCAGTTCTACTGGTGAAAAACACCCAGGACAGCTGTGACACAGCAGAACCCACGACAGCTACATGCAGGACACCTGGGCTGATTTTCCAGCTTTATTCCAAGTAAGATGAACTGAGTAAGTCATTTCATCTTTCTGAAACTCAAAGCCTTCATAAGTCAGGTCTACAGCTGATAAACTCCCACAACTATAACGTTCAATTTGTACTAAGAGAGGAAAAACTACTGCCAGCCGAGTCTCGTTCGGGCTGATCTGTCAGTGCTTACCTCCTGCTGAACTTTCTCTGAAGTAGAGCGCCCTAAATGAAAGAAAAACCACATTCACTACAAACATTCCATTTTGGGTCGTGGCCTCGTTCTGTCAAAAGCAAAGTAGTACTTATCACACACAGGCCACCGTACTTTACCTGTCCCATCTAACTACTGGCTGATGGTCACTAAGGATCTCGTGCCTGCCCTCCCCCGGACAGCGGTTTGTGGCGTTCTTGCACGATACCATGCTAGCAAGGAAACAAATTCCTCGTTTTGATTAAAAAGTAGACTGTCTATCTTGGTTGGAACAGGTCATTCAAAAATAGATGTTCCGTGATTTACAACAAGCTGTTCAACTAAAAACTCCCAAAGTCTCATTTCACAGTATGTGCCCAAGCCACCTGTTCCACGAGAAACTGGCTGACTCAGATAAACAAGTATGGAACTTCATGGTGGTTTTCAGTGTCCCGGTCAATTCTCACGTCAGGTGCACAGACGACTTTCTGCATCTGATACTGATGCTTTGTTGTTGATAAATAGAGACACATTAAAATTGGTGGGATTTTAAAAATTACAATCTGTTGAATGAATGTTCAGAGAAAAGAATTTATGAAAATTCACTAAGATTTAAGAAGAGGAGACGCAAAGATCACGCTAATGCAACTTTGAAAGCTCTTCAAAGAAACGTGACAGCGTCCTACCCTTGCTCTGCCGAGGGACGTTCTTCTTAACTTCAGGATCATTCTTTGAGTCAACCGGAACAACTTTTCTTGGCGTTTTTGCTAGTTCTAAAGCTGTAATAAGAGGGGAAAATGCCTTTGTTGAATAGCACATAAAGAGGGAAGGAGCTTTTACTCACAGGGGCTCTTTAAACAAAACCTGCATGTTACTTTATCATAAAGAGAAGTAAATCTTCTTCTTAAGTATTAAGTGTTAAGAGTAGATAGCTGGGAGATGGTGGCACACACCTTTAATCCCAGCACTCGGGAGACAGAGGCAGGTGGATCTCTGTGAGTTTGAGGTCAGCCTGGTCTACAGAGTGAGTTCCAGGACAGCAAGGGCTACATAGGGAAACCCTGTCTCAAAGAACAAAAAAACAAAAAACAAACAAAAAGAAAGAAAAAAAGTACTGCTTTTTAAAAAAGCTTTAAGCTGTCCTCCCAGCATCTTTTTTATCTTTAAAACAATTACACTTACTCATCTGTGTGTGTGTGGATATATGTACCCAGTGTGCACAAGTCAGAGAAGGCAGTGTTCTCTTCGCAAACATGGGTCCTGGAGATCAAACTCAGCCTGACACGTTTCATGACAAGTGCTTTTACCTGATGAGCCGTCTAACCCTTCCTAGCCTAGCATCTAAATCTCCCAATCATGCAGAAATTTCTCATAGCATAACAGAAACAACTGCTCTATTCAGTACCAGCTGATCATATTCCTCCTCCTCCTTCTTTGACATGTTCACTGTGTTCTCCTCTCTTTTTTTGAGATAGGGTCTCATTTTGCAGCTTTGGCTGCCCCAGAACTCGCCCTGTAGACCAGGCTGGCCTCGAACTCACAGGCCTGCCTCTACATCCTCAGTACTAGGATTAATGGTGTGCACTATGTCTGGCTTTCCTTCCTTTTCTTATATAAAGTGTAGTCATGACCTCCTAAGGTGATACATGGGAAGGAACTGGATCAAAAAACCAAGTAAAAACTGGATGTAGTTAAAACTCAGAAATATGGACGATTCATAAACTATAATACGATCTTGAGCAGAGTGGTGCTCTTGTATGTAAAGCTATACATGTGGAAGATTCATAAACTATAATATGGTCTTGAGCAGATGGCTGCTTCTTTGCTACAGCACCAAATGAAACAGTTGATTTTAGGTGGCATTTTAAATAAAACATCTGTCCAATCTTTATCTCTCACGGGGACAAGTACGTGGAGAACGAGCCTACCTGAGGGAATGAATTTATCGTACTTCCTTTTCAGATGTACCATCATCACCCTTAGGTAAGCATGTACACATGTGTGAGTGCAGACGCCCACGGCAGAGCTACAGGTGGCGTGAGTCACCAGACGGGCATACGGAAACAACCTGGGTCCTCCGCAAAGGCCGTACACACTTGTATCTCCTGAGCCACTTCTCCAACCTATTTCTTTTATTCTTTAAATGGAGAAAGTGTATCTGTATTTATTTTAGGCCATCTTACTGGCCCATATGCCCTTCCTAGCTGTTAGAATTTTCAAGATCTTCTGATCTTAAAATTTAGCTGAGATATTCCACAAGCACTTCTTTTTAAAATTTCCTGACGTTAATTTCCCATGACTTTTCAACTTATCCGAATATAAAATATAAAACATATACACCCTTGCTTGATATCCAGGCCCTCCCTTATCTCTCCCCTAAAACGTCTCCATAGATTCGATTCTTCAATCCATGCTCATCCATCCCCGGACTGCAGAAATGTGAATGGATGTTTTCAATTCAGTACCCTTCCTCCTGTAATTTTAACAAATTTATATCAATTCTTCAAAACTGGCATTGCCCCTTTCATGACTCAACCCCAAAGAATGCCTTTCTACTTTGAGCAACCGTAGCTTATACACAACTCTACAGAGACTGGGTAGGAATAGAACAGTCCAGGCTTTGAAATCTAAACTGGCTCTGCCATGTATCTGTGGGTTTAATTTACATCATAGGCTCCCGTAAACAGACAGACAGATAGATAGATGTATATACGGAACACGGCACGGATCCTGGCATACAGTACTTGGTCAACAATAACTTCTACTGTTATTATGGAAATGACTTTCTTTTTAAGTAAGAGCAGCCCAGGATGTCTTTGAACTTGTGATCCTCCTGCCTCTATGTCCAGAGTGCTGGAATTATGGGTGCATGACATCACACCATTCTTTAAGGAAATGTCTTGCTCTCTGTCCTCTAAGGACCACTTATCCCAGCATTCTTCCAGGGAATACAGCAAAAGGTAACCACGGGAACGTGGTGCTGGCCTACCATGACCGCAGGAAACACAAGAGTGACGTACCTAATTTGGTCATTTCTTCAGAATGTTTTCTGGACTGAAAAGAATAAACTTTATTCCCATGTACAACAGAGCCATTTTTCAAGGATTCTGTAAAAGAAAATGCAAGATGCAATGAGGAAAAAGGAAGATTGAGAAAAAACATAAAACTTTAAATAGCTAAAAATCTAAAAGTTATACCCCTTCACTTCCTTTCATACAAGTTTACCAGCAGAAGCCGAACAGTGGTGGCGCATGCCTTCAATCCCAGCACTCGGGAGGCAGAGGCAGGCGGATCTGTGAGTTCCAGGGCAGGCTTCAAAGCTACACAAAGAAACCCTGTCTTAAAAAACAAAAGCAAGTTCACCAACAGATATTTATGTACAAAATATTTCTATATACACAACAAGGAAGACCAACTAATCTTGTTTATTTAATCATTAAGACAAGAAACATGCTATTTATAGATACAATGATTTTTTTCCAGACTGGAGAAATTAATAGACTATGAAAACTAAACAAGAGGGTAAAACTGTGAGTTGAAAAGGGCTGATAATGTATGTAAGGCTATCTTCACTAGTTTTCTGTTACCCTAGTAAACAAAACCCCTGGGGATAATGTATGTAAGGCTATCTTCACTAGTTTTCTGTTACCCTAGGAAACAAAACCCCTGGGCTGGAGAGATGAGCTTCTTCCTCTTCTAGAGGAGCCGAGTTCCCAGCACCTGCATCAGGATCCAATGCCCTCTGCAGGCCCAAGGACACACACACATACATAAAGTAAATCTTCAAAAAGAAAATAAAATCTCTAAAGCAAGAAACTTTATAAATACAAGGTGTTCATTTTTCTGGAGAAGGAACTAGCATGTCACACAGAAAGTCAGGAAGCTTGTGAGCGATCCAGGGGGCACGCTCATGTTTTTAGAACCAGCTCTTTCAGAAACTGTCTTAATTCATTCTAAAGATAAGTATAGCACTGTTCAGTCTAACGCTGTGTCTCCCGAGGCAGCACGCATCGGGTGACTTAACTCCTAGTAGACCTCAGCAGTGCTCAACATCACCACCTTGGGTACCACACTTCTAATGCATAAACCCCTGGGGACAAACCACAGCAAGTGTTTTTATAGAATAGACTTTTTTCTTTCCTACTCTTCCTAAGGATTCTGTGTTAGAGCTGAATGTGGGGGCATGGACCGACAATTCTAGCCCTTGGGAGGAGACAGGGTGGTCAGTAGTTCAAAACCAGCCTATGCCACATAATATCAAGTGTCGAAATGGCCATGGAGGAAATGAAAGATCCTTGGTTAGATGCCCTGTGTTCTAAAACTCAGGCCAGTGAGATGGTTCAGTGGGCCAAACACCTGACTGATCACTGGGACCCACACGTGGGAAGGAATCGACTCACCTGAGTTGCTGTCTGTGGTGAGCTCAAAGCCAGCGTGGGCCATGAGATACCCTGGCTCAGAAATGAATGGATAAATACATAAGGTGGGCGGGAGTTGTGGAAGATGCCCAACACTGTCCTCTGACCTTCTGACACACACATATAAACAAATATAACTAAAAAGCTGGGAGGCTGGAGAGGTGGCTGAAGGGTTAAGAGGACATAGGACCCCACGTGGGGCTGCTCACATCATGCTGTAAGCCTAGCTTCCCGAGGGACCCAATGGTGCTGGCTTCTAGGGACACCTACACTACAGCGGTGCATGCACACATACAAACACTCAATTAAAAAAATAATAAATCTTTAAAAATATCGACACACAAAATAATGCAAATTTATATGTGCAAATGGCAAACAGAAAGCACACACTGCAATAGTTCCATCTTCTCTGAAGTGAAGTGAGCGTTTATTTATTTACTTACTTTTGTGCTAGAGATTAAACCTAGAGCCTCAAGCATGGTGTACAGTGCTCTATTACTGAACTGGACTCTCAAATCTTTCTTACTTTTTTGAGACACGTCTTACCACCCAGGCTAGGTTGGCCCTGAACTCATTATGCAGTGCAACCAGGCCTTGTGGTTCTCCCGGCTCAGGCTCCTCAGCGGCTGGGATTAAAACTCTGTGCCACCAGTCTAGCTAAGGAGGCATTAGCAAGGGAAATGTGAAAAAAACCTTGGTATTACAAAATCTACGGCCTTGAAAGAATCACATTACAAAAGCAGATATACAGCATACGAGTAACACAACATTGCTATGGTTGGGAGCAATTGTGAGGAAACAGGCAAAGGGGAAGTAGCAGATGAGAGAAACAAAACATAAAAAATACAGGAGATAATGGACAAAGAACGAGGACAGCTTCCCAAATACAGAGAAATTAAAGACAAGGTCACATGTATTGGGCACTGATCCTCCAATCTAGTCAGGACCAGTGCGGGGCAGGGGAAATTGGTTAGAGTCCTGCAGCTAAGCCTTGCCCTTGGTCTGAAATATCATCAGGACATATACCAATATTATGATCTGCAGGAAGTACTCTTATATGGAAAAAATATATAAAATAATGGTCTCATTATGATATCTGTAGATCTCATTATACCTTGCTCTTGTTCTCCATCCCTGAGTATCGTTTTCAGTCTCTGAGGCTAACACAAGCAGTCATAAATTCGACAAAGAATGCAGCCCAGAAGTGTCATCTGCTTAGTCAGGAATACTCACTAAACCTTCTGAGGGACAGAGGCTCACTGAGCTCAACTAAATTTGGGCTCCTTGAAAATCCAGAATAGAGTTGGTATTCCAGGCCTGTTTTTCCAGCTACTCAGAAGACCAAGTTGCCTTTGTACATCCTGAAAAGCAGTTCCCCGCTGGATACCTTGAATATTTCTTCCCAAAACTTCCACGTAGTTCTGATCCTTTAGGACTTCCTGGTCACTCTTCTCCAGTTCACATTCTGGCTTCTTTATTATTTTCTGAGGATTGACCAAAAGCTGAGCTTTCTCCTTTTTTATTTTAGTTCCTATAAAAATATATAATATAAGAGTTATGAATTTTTTTCTTGTTTTGTTTTGTTTTTTGAGACAGGGTTTTACAGCCCTGGGTGTCCTGGAACTCTCTCTGTAGACCAGACTGGCCTTGAACTCAGAGAGGTCTGCACACCTCTGCCTCCTGCAGCATTCTGGGATTTAAGTCAAGTGCCACCACTGCCTGGCGTGAATTACACTAGAGTCACCCAGACGGCTCAGCAGATAAAAGTGCGCCATGCCAGCCTGATGGAACGCACAGGGGAAAAGAGATCCATGTCCAGAGCACTGTCCTCTGACCACCATGTGTATGTTACATGTCACCACACGTATGCTACATATGTCATCATGTGCGTGCTACACACATCACGTGTATGCTACATGTCACCACGTGCATGCTACATGTCATCACGTGTGTGCTACAACGTCACCATTGTCTGCTACATGTCACCATGTGTATGCTACATATGTCAGCAGACAAACTATACCAAATGCACAATTAGTAGTATATAAGGCCTCTGGGGAAGTTACTGTTTTATCTTCCCTTAAACGTGCGAAGTCAGCTGGGCAGTGGTGGCACATGCCTTTAATCCCAGCACTCGGGAGTCAGAGGCAGAGGCGAAGCCAGTCTGGTCTACAACGTGAGGTCCAGGACAGACAGAGAGACCATCTCAAAAAACCAAAACCAAAAAAAAAAAAAAAAAAAAAACCAAAAAACCCCAAACAACAAAGATGTGATCCACGAGCATGTCTTCAAGTGTGCAACCACACATACCTCCTTCTCTATCGAAAATGTGATTGAGGACATCATCATCGCCCACAAATTGAACAACCGGCACTTTAGCTTCCTTCATATGTGGGGAGCTCATCATGGCCAACCTAAACAAAGTATAAGTCAGTGTGATGAAGAATTCATACCAAATAAACATCGTGGAATGAACACACAGAATTACCTAGCATTTTTAAAGGGGGGCACGTACCATGCATTCTTCCGCGCGTACGTCCTATGGTGGAATAATTCTCTTGCACACAGTGAAGACTTGTCACTGTGAGCATTTAATAAACAAACTGGCTGGCCCAGGGCTCAACAGGACAGAGGTAGGCGGGAAAGCCAAACTGAAAATTATGGACTAAGAAAAGGGCAGAGTCGGGGAGAGGCCAGCCAGCCACACTAGAAAATGAGGTAGCAAGCCATGGGCCATGTGGCAAAGCATGGATAAAAATACAGTTGATGTAAACGTAAGAGTTACGGAGTAACAAGTCTGAGCTACCTGCCGATCGTGTATAAGTAGTATTAAGCCTCTGCATCCGTTATTTGGGACTGGTGACCGGTGGGGAATGGGTAAAAAACATTGCCTACAATGTCCCTCAGTGGTGGCTTGTGACTGGGACACAGAGGCCAAGCCCCTTCTCTCCCAGCAGCAGAGGGGCATACTAGGACACACTAGCAGGAACCCCATTTCTGCCTTTTCTTCTGACCAAAAAAAAAAAAACCAAACCAACAAACAGCAAAAAACTAAGGACTGTCTCTCTCACGCAACTTACTTATTACACAGATAGCTAAATGTTGCAAAATTTTGCTTAATAACCAGCACAATTAAGTAGCTTTTTCATTTACCTTGTAAGGTGCTATGCATTCTGCAGCTTGAAAATTCAGTCACCTGTAACTAGAAGTCAGTCAAGATCAGCTAGCAGGTAAAGGAAAGCAACCCGGGTAGCCACACCCCCAAAGCTAATGCTGCTACAGTGGCACAGAGAGGACAAAATAGTAATTGGCTGAAGAAACCGAGACTGAGAAAAGCATTAGACTGGCAAGACGGGAGTCAGAGGAGGAAGGAGAGCACTTTCTGAGTTACACAGACTTTCCACCACTTTTTCTCTTGTAGTGAGACAAGGGCTTCTTACATAGCCAAGGCTAGCCTTGAACTCAGAATTCTCCGCTCTGCCTCTCAAGTGCTGAAATCATAAACAAATGCCTCCAAGCCCAGCTCTTTACAATTATTCTAATTTAACCCTCAGAGCTTTACACTTTGTGGAGAAAAATATTCCACCCATAGAGTCAGAGCCACATCTAGGAAAGTACGTCCTTCTTGGGTCATTTTATAGTCATAATGCTGCTTTCTAGTCTAGACTCCGAGGATAGTAAACAAAATGTGTAATGCATCTATACAGTATCTGTATGAAGAAACTAATAATTTATACTTGAATGAAAAGGTTTCTTTGTTTTTTGTAGGGACTAAGTTTGAGATACTGTATCAGGTACCTTTAGATACAGCAGAAACAGAGTCAAGTACATTATCTGTGCATGTGTTCAATTACTCTACTTTATAAATAAGCTGTCAGCTAAACAGTACATTCTTTTTTATAATTCACACAATTAGAAATCAATTTTGACTGATTCCTAAATTCCTGATCACCTAATTAGATAGCTTGTTCCTTTCTCATTTACCTTGGAAAGCATTTCCTGTCACTGAATAAAAATTTTACTCTAAGTCAGGTAGTAATGGCTTACACCTTTAATCCCAGCACTCAGGAGACAGAGGCAAGTGGATCTCTGTGAGTTCGTGGCCAGCCTGGTCTACAAGAGCTAGTTCCAGGACAGGCTCCAAAGCTACACAGAAAACCCTGTCTCAAAAAATAAATAAATAAATATTTTAAAAATCTTACTCTGACTTGCTTGTTATGCTCTCTGAAAACTTTCCATAGCATGTCACCATAAAACAAGACATGTGGTTCTGGACTTCAGGGCAATGAGCGGGGAGAAAGGGAGCGGAGTGGAGAAGACTGGGACACGATTTTCATTATTTAGCAAAGCTAAATAATTCCTGGGAGTGAATCTTCAAAAATAATCTAGGTAACTAAATATTATGACAGGTGATTTCCCTGTGGTAGTTCGCTGTGTCTGTGTAGGGGGAGGTCAGAAGACCACCTCTGACGTCATATTCCCTGAGCTATTCCTTTGAGAGCAGAAGCTGGTAGAGCAGGCTGGTTGGCCAGTAACTCCGGGAACCCACCTGGCTCTGCTGACCCAACTGTAGGACTGCAAGCTCCCAGGCTATCAAATCTTTTGGGTTTGTTGCTGCTGCTGCTGCTGTTAAATACCATGGGTTTTAGGGACTGAACTCAGGTCCTTGTGCTTCCAAGACAAGCACTTTACCAACTGAGCCGTCTCTCTAATACCTATTGCATCTTATTTTTAGCGTGTGTGTATGTGTGTGTGTGTGTGTGTGTGTGTGTGTGTGTGTGTGTGTGTGTGTAAGAAACAATGATCTCGTGAATTCCAGACTGGCCTCCAACCAAAGATAACCTTGAACTTCTGATGCAGCTTCTACCTCCCAAAGGCAGGCGTCACCACGTCTGGCTTAGACTATGCTGTGGACGGAGACCAGGGCTTCCAGCAGGCTAAGCCAAGAGCTCCAATCATACTACATCCTTAGTCCCTTAATCTACTTCCTGTGATGTCTCACTTTATAATACAAGCTGGCTTTGAATTTACGACTCGGTTACCTCAGCTTCAACAGCAGTGGGATGGCAGCCACCATACCCAGCTCTAGTATTTTAATCATCTCCTAGGTGAGAGGGCCCATGTGGTCAAGGACAGCCATGAATGCTGCCCAACACAAAACTGTGAACATAAACACTGAGTTCTTTTTGCAAGTTTTCTTTCTTTCTTTCTTTTTCTTTTCTTTTTTTTTTTGGGGGGGGGGGTAACTGGATTATGATGTTCTCAGCCATGAACTATGTGGATGACAGCAACATTGTATCCAAATGTCAAAAAAGGTCGGAAGTACCTGCCTTTGGCAACGTTGTATCTAAATGTCAGAAGGGCTGGATATGCCTGCAAAGTCCCGTTTGTATCAAAATGCATTTATTTATACAACATATCCTTTTGGGACCAATTAAGTCCTGGCCTTCGACTGCTCTTCCCTGTCTAGAGCCTTCTAATTGAAGTGACTAAAAGCTGTGTTTTGCCTAGAGGATCAGAGGATGGAATTTGCACCTGTTGGCCATTGACTGCAGGGTATTTAAGCCTCCAAGGTGCTATTAAAGAAGGGCTTTTTGGTACCAGTGTTGGAAGGTCTGTGTCGGACTGTCTCTGCGTGCGTATTCTCAACCTCCAGCCCCTTGCCCGAAGCTCGCGAACTGGGTTCTAGCGCATAGAGCGCAGACGGGGCCGCAGTGCACGACAATATCTATTTTTGAGTTTAAGATATTTTCTGTAGCATGAACGAAATCACCCCATTGAAATTTCTACCAAGACCCCATGAGAGAACTTTCCAACAATGTCCGATAAAACACTATCTAACAAATACACAAAATACGAATGGGGGAGGCTGAAAAGATGGCTCACTGAATAAAGCATTTGTCCCACGAGTGTCAGAATGGGAACTGAGGTCCTTACAGCCATTTAAAAGTTGAGCGGGCGCTCAGAACTGGGGAGGGCGGAGAAATGGGATTCCTGAGGCAAGCTGGCAAGCTGGCTAGCTGGGCTAGCCAAACCAGCAAGGCCCGGTTTTCAGTGAGAGCTCCAGCTTCAGTAAACATCATGGAGAGCAATCGGGAGAGATACCTAAAATTAACGTTAACCTCTGCCCTCCACATACACACTCTGGACACACCACACCCCCACAACCAACCAATGAAATACAAATATCCGAAACAGCGAGCGTTTCGGTGTTAAAGGGTCAGTTCACGGTCAACAGGCAACCCAGCAACGCCAAGCGTCCGCAGCAACGCGCTTCCCTCTGGGAGTAAACACATTTACAACCAGGCACTATCCCGGGGAGACCGCAGCAATAGGGCACCCAGCAGGGATGACAGCACAGCCTTCAGCAGCCTTCCCGACCCGCGACCCCTCGGGCCACATCCCTCGCAGTTCCCTCTCCTACCGGCGTTCTGGCTCCTGATCATTCTCTACCGGGAAGCCGGCAGACTGCGTGCAGACCTCTCGCCACGGGACAGACCGACGCGTGGCTTCCGCAGACGGCGCCTCTCACGGGGGAGGCACCGGAGAGGCTGCGCCCCCGGATTCGCCCAGCGTCGCCCACGGGAGAGGCACCGGAGAGGCTGCGTCCCCAGCATCGCCCAATATCACTCAGAATCGCCCAGCGTAGCCCAGAATCGCCCGGCATCCCCCCAGAATCGCCCAGCATCACCCAGAGTCAACCAGCATCGTCCAGCATCACCCAGGTCGCCCAGCATCACCCAGCATCGCCCAGCATCACCCAGCGTCGCCCAGCATCACCCAGAATCGACCAGCATCACCCAGAATCGTCCAGCATCACCCAGCGTCGCCCAGCATCTCCCAGCATCGCCCTCCGCGGCGGGCGAGCACCGAGGCCGGCGGCCCTGCCTGCCGGGTGCCCTGAGGGAGCGCGCAGCGAGCCGCAGCTGCAGCGGGGCCGCACCAGGACTCACCTCAGGTGTCCGGAGCCGGCGGGAAGGAGGACGGGAAGGACGTCGGCCGTGAAGCCTCCACGCCCCGCCAGGCAGGACTCCCGCCGCCCCGAGCACCGCCGACCGGGACCGACTTCTCCGAGGAGCTCCGAGCGGCGCGAGCCGGACACGGGAGCCGGCAGGACGCGAGCAGCGCGCCGCACGCCGAGTCTCCGGCCCCGCCCCCTGGCGGCGCCTCGGCGACCAATCAGGAGCCGAAGCGGCAAGAGCGACGGCTCCGCGGGCCCGTTGACGCGAGCCAGGGGGTCCCCGCTCCGCCGGAAAGCAGATCCCCCAAAAACTGGGTTCCGGGATTTCCTCGTCTCTTCCGTTTCCGTTTCCGGGGGAGGGACTGGAGCGTGGGGTCGGTGCTTGGAAGTTTTGGGTTATGGTCGCGATGGCGTCATTGTTTTCTGGCAATCTTCATGTTGTTGTTAGCCCAGCCACCGTGGGGGAAAAGATAATGAAAACGAATTCGCTTAAAGAACAACATGCTTTTTATTTAATTTTATTTTATGTGCATTGCTGTGAGGGTGTCAGATCCCCTGGAACTGGAGTTACAGACAGTTGTATCTGTGGAAGCTGGGAACTGGAACAACCATTGCTCTTAACTGCTGAGCCGTCTTTCCAGCCTCGAAGCAAAGGGATCTCAAGGGTTGCGGGATGGAGGAGCCAGAACCTGAATATGAAGATAGGATCCTACAATAAGTGATACGAAGAGACGAAGAGACGAAGCGGGACGGTGGTGGCGCACGCCTTTAATCCCTGCACTCGGGAGGCAGAGGCAGGAGGATCTCCGTGAGTTCGAGGCCAGCCTGGTCTACAGAGCTAGTTCCAGGACAACCAGGACTGTTACACAGAGAAACCCTGTCTCCCAAAACAAAAACAAAGCAAGAAAGAAAAAGAAATGAAGGGACAAGGTGGAAAGGGGAGGGGGGGTAGCTTATACAGAGAAAAGGAAAAGAAAAGCCTGGCTGGGATACATAACAGTATTTGTTCACTAACAGGACTGTGATTTCAAACAAAGCACACTTAGTACCCAGCAGTAAGGATACAATACTTGGGTAGATAAAAGGTCCCTCCGTCCTCAGAATGGGAAGATACTGGCCCGACAGTATGGAGAAAGGGCCACAATAAGGCAGCGGGAGTGCTTACTAACTATGGAGCGCATCGGCCTATGAGCTGTAAGGTGCTTAAATTAAAATCGTAGCAACTAAATTAGGATGGTAGCTACGGAAGTAACTCCATTTTGTACAAAGTTACCATGGCTGTCACCAGCTTGAGTTTGTTAAGTCAGTCCCAGGTTAAGCCTTTTAAACTCGTCCAGGAAGGGCTGGAGAGATGGCTCAGTGGTTAAGAGCACCACTTGCCCTCCTTAAAGGTCCTGAGTTCAATTCGCAACCACGTGGTGGCTCACAACCATCTGTAATGAAGTTTGATGCCCTCTTCTGGCCTGCAGCAGACATGCAGACAGAACACTCTACACAATAAATAAATAAACCATACAAAAAAATAAGCTAGTCCAGGAAATGCTGACCACTAAAAAACCCTTTGCCTTTGCCCAGAAATGTGTAACTTTTGGGAGATCATTAACTAACTGTTTATTTTGGCTTCTGTGAACATATGTCTGCACAAGACTTCTCTTTCAGATTCGTTTGGTTTATTCACCCAAACTTTATATATCTATTTTTGTTTGTTTGTTTGTTTTTTTCCAAGACAGTGTTTCACAGTGTAGCCGTGGCTGTCCCAGAACTCTCTCCATGGACCAGGCTGTCATTGAACTCGAAGACCCACCTACCTTTGCTTGCCGGGGTTAAAGGAAAGCATCACTACCACCCATCCACACAGACATTCCTCATGACGTCATGTTACTATAAAAATTAAGCGGACATCTCTCCAAGCTGGGAACAGTTTGGACAGAGATGCTGACGCTGGTTCCACTGGGAAATGTTCTCCAGTAAGGAGGCCCTGGAGGCTTGCAGGCTAGGAAGCTGACACTGGACACTGGTGATGATTCTGGAAGCCATTGAGAGCAGAGGCCAAGGGCTGGCAATGACAGGCAGGACTGTAGGGCCCAGAGACAGTGCCGTAAGTCCAATCATCTCTGAGGCCAGGGCAATGCAGTCTCAAGTCCTTTTGGTGATGGGGGTATCAACACACAGGCTAGAAATGAGACTAGGTGTCTAGGGAACATGGCAGTGTGGT
This sequence comes from Alexandromys fortis, assembly GCF_014885135.2. Taxonomy (NCBI): domain Eukaryota; kingdom Metazoa; phylum Chordata; class Mammalia; order Rodentia; family Cricetidae; genus Alexandromys; species Alexandromys fortis. Next base: position 1,080,245 of record NW_026067986.1, on the reverse strand, counting down.
CCTAAAGAATGCTCACAAAGTTTCAATCTTTGTATCATTTCACAGGGCTTGGGCTTTGGGGCACCAGGACTCACAACTTGTGGCTGGTTGCTATCATTTCAAAGCACCTTAGGGTTAGTTGGGTTTTTGTTATTTTTTAATCATATCAAGGCCCATCCTTGGCTAGGTTAGTAGCTGGCCTGCTAAGTGGCCTGATTCTCGCTCTTATCAGAGCTCTCAGGTGGCAAACGTCTGTCTCACAGGCATTATGTTTTTCCAAGTCACACAAAAGGGTTTCTCAGTTACAAGTTATGTCCTTAACACTGGAGCACAGGAGTCTCTAATTAAAAGGCCCAAAGGAATCAGGAACACTTTCATTAAAGGAAAGTTTAAAGTTCCCTTTAAACTGAAACCTACATCCTGAATAAGTCGAAAGAGCGAGCAGAAATTTCCCAGGAATAGTGAAAACAGGTGGGTAAAGCGTTGAGCTTCAAACCCTGGGAGAAAAGGCTGCAGCACCTTTTTAACATAGCAAAGTGGAGGCTGGTAGGGGTGGGGTGGTGCTCACCTTTGATCCCCACTCAGGAGGCAGAGGCAGGTGGATCTCAGTATGTCTGACTGAGGCCAGCCTGGTCTACAGAGTGAATTCCGGGACAGCTAGGACAGTTACACAGAGAAACCCTGCAGGGGAGGGCACCAAAACAAACAAAAAAACAAACAAAACCAAAAGGAACCCGAGAGATGGCTAAGAAATTAACACCACTGGGAGCTATTCCAAAGGTTCCAAGTTCAATTTCCAGCAGCTACATCATAGTGGCTCACTATGATGGGATCTGTAGTGAGATGGGATGCCTGCCCTCTTCAGGGCAGGCAGAGCACTTGTATACATAAAATAAATCTTGTGGGAGTCCACGTGTGGACTCAGTTCCCATCTGGAGTCCATTCTGACTTCAAGAAATCATTTGAGTTCAAGTTTGCCTGCTCTGCTTTTTCCAGTAACCTTGAGGGCTGTGAGGAACGTCTGTGTCAGTCCACAAAAAGAACATTTTTGTCCAGATGAAAGAGCACATTTTTCTATTAAGATTTGGGCTGGCATACACCATGAGGCACTCCTCACTAGAGATGAGAAGCTGCTTAGCTGGATGAGATGAGATAAGTAAGGCACCGGCTTGAGCTTCCTCCCTAGGACAGTGTAGGGAAGGGGTTAGCTGACTTTAAGTCCCTTTGTTCTGCCTTTTGCCTGTAATTAGTATATATGATGGCTGAGAAATAAACTCGGGGCTGTTTGGTATTCTCTTCAGTCCTCCCGGTTTGTCCTATGTTTCTGTCTTCATTTCTCTTAATCTGCCATTTCCTATAATCTCACGCCACCTCCCAGGTACCCCTTGCTGATTCCTGTCAGAGTGGGCTCCAACAAAATCTTAAACATCATCATCATCAACAACAACAAAACAACAACAACAAAAAACAACAACAAAAGCAAAATGGAGGCTGGCTGCCAAACTCTCCCAGTATCTCTCAGTCTATCGATTACAGGGAAGGCACCATCTTGGCTAAGGGCAGGGCAGATGGCCTAAACACCATCTTTGCTATAAGAGTGACCATACAAATGCTGCCATCTTGACTAAGGGTGAATAAAATAGGACAGGTCCAGTGACCTAGTTGGCATCTTTACTATGAGTGTTCAACCTAAGAAGCCACCCTTGGGCCACTCAGCCCTTGGTGGCAACCGGGACAGGGAGGAGCTGCAGACTGTGCAACTCTGCCTCTAAGCAAGAAGCACCTGCAACAGCTGCCCCCTCCCCCACTGCCAGGGCAGTAATGTCACCACCTGTCACCAGCCGCCTTTATGCCATTAGCTATGTTTTTAAAAATGTCCGCTAGGCAGAGCCAGTTCACTGTCTTTCCTTGGTCTCTAACCTTTTACACTGACTCTGTTGCATGTGACGTTGTTTGCGTGAGTCTGTCTTGAAAGAGCCCACTGAGCCATTCCTTTCACGCAGGGACCCCACCCACCCGCCTGCCTGCCATCTGCTGCCTGTTGGCTCTCTCGCCTGCCCTTCTGGCTTGCAGGAACCCCACCCATCTGCCCGCTCCACCTGCAGCAGATCTGTTCCCTTCTTCCTGCAAGGGCTCTGCTTTCTCCTTCACTGGCGTCTTTGATTCTCCTCCCTCTCCCTTTCCCCCTCTCTCTCTCTGCTACCATGTGTGAGTCAGAGATAGAAAAGTCAGCTTCCTCTCTGTCAACACACACGGGTTTTCCTTTTCTTTATATTTCGCTCAGCTCCTGTTTAATGTGTGTGTGTGTGTGTGTGCATGTGACTTTGGATTTAACCCTAAGTGTGTGAATATAAGCTAGCTTTAGCTCTGCATGTGTGTGTGTGTGTAACTTAAATCCAACTGTGTGTTTGTGTCCATGCCCTTACTCTAAAGAAAAATGTTTTAAGCAGTCCTATTGAGCTCTGTTCATTGTACCTCCTTCCAGACTAAGAAAACAAGTCTCAGATACTTTAAATTTGTATATACCTGGGTTTTTTTTTTGGGGGGGGGGGTTCAAGACAGGGTTTCTCTGTAGCTTTGGTGCCTGTCCTGGAACTAGCTCTTGTAGACCAGGCTGGCCTCAAACTCACAGAGATCTGCCTGCCTCTGCCTCCCATGCTGGGACTAAAGACTGAGCCACCACTGCCCGGCTTTGTTTGTTTTTTTGAGACAGGGTTTCTCTGTGTAACTGCCCAGGCTGTCCTGGAACTTTCTCTGTAGACCAGGGTGGCCTCGAACTCAATCTGCCTGTCTCTGCTGGGATTAAAGGTGTGTGCCACCACTGCCTGGATAATCTGTTTTATCTTAAAGCTTTGGTCTCCTTACATTTGGTTATTTTAGTGTTAAATTTGTGTGCTTACAATTAGCATACAGAAATGTATCGTTATCCTATATATTTATTGAAACAATTTCACTTCTGCTTTTACAATTGAAAAACTATTCATCATGTCTATGGGTGTGGAGGTCACAGTAAAACTTCCACCATGAGAGTCCCAGTGGTTAGACTCGGGCCATCAGGTTTGGAGGCTTCTTTGTTGGCTCTCACCTGGTTTTGAAAGAAACTTTCTCATTCTATAGCCCAGGCTGACCTGACAGCAATCCTCCTGCCTTAGCCTCCCAGTTTATCTGGTTATAGATGTGTGCCACCACACCACAGTTTATCTCTGGTTATAGATGTGTGCACCACACCACAGTTTATCTCTGATTACAGATGTGTGCACCACACCACAGTTTATCTCTGATTACAGATGTGTGCACCACACCACAGTTTATCTCTGATTACAGATGTATGCACCATACCACAGTTTATCTCTGGTTATAGATGTGTGCCACACCAGTTTTTGTCTGTGTCATTTCCTGGTGTCATATAACTTTAATGTATTGCCTTACTCTAATAAGATATATATTAAAAATTCAGATATACCTAGCAGGTGTGATGGTGTATGGTTTTAATGCCAGCACATGGGAGGCAGAGGTAGGTAGGTCTCCCGAGTTACGTCAGCCTGGTCTACACATAAAGCAAATTCACACACACGTGAGTAAAAGGGCATTTAAAATACAGCGAGAAGGACTGTGGTGAACTATAAAACTACGGTAAGATAAAAATCAACTCAGGGAAATCCACTTAAAAGCCAAATAGAGCTGTATTTTTACACTGTACAAAAGAAAATTTACATTCTCAATTTAGCTAGATACATCAAGGGAGACATGACACATCCCTCAAGAGACACAATAACATCTGAGATGTTACGTTTCTGCACCGCAGACTGATACTGAATTTTTTACATCTTTATTTACAATAACTTAAAATATTTTTTCAACTCTGGCCGATATTTACAAGTTCAACAGTGACCACATTTCACAGTTCAACAACCAACAGCATGAATCTATCCGGTCAGACAGGATAATGGCTCACATGCACCAATACATATGATTTTAGATGTGCGTTTATTTTTTTCTTCGGCTCTGGGGGGAAAAAAGATTTTTTTTTGTCCTAGGTTGAAAGGACACTCGTCAGGAACGATCATACTTTTTATATGTCTGTCCAGTAGTTTCAGCAGCAGAATCCCACCAATGTTGGGGAAGTTTACACAAAGCTACAGATTGACATTAGTTAAAAACAACAACAAGAAGCTGATCTAAATATCCTCTTATGAAACAAATAATAAAAGCAGGGTATTTTGTTTGCCTGTTACGGAAGTCACATTACATACAGCCAAGGCAATGAAACCCTCACACTGCTAAGACGGTTTCTTTTAGCCAATTTTAAACAGAATTGGTTTCTTTTAGCCAATTTTAAACAGAATTTAATAAAGCCTGCCTAATTTTAGAAGAACCTAAAGATACAATGTAAACGCACTGACTTCAAACATTGCTACAATGTAAACACATTGACTTCAAACATTGCTAACATCACGTGGAGCATCTTTCATATCTTTGCATTCTATTTAGATAATATAATTAAAAACCCAAACCATTATCGGTCATTATCTGAAAGCCAATCTGAGAAGCGACACATTCTTGTTTGTTTTTATTCAGATAGGATTTCATTACGCAGCCCTGGCTACTCTGGAATTCACCACCAGTACCAGGCTGGCCTTGAACTCACAGAGGACTGTCTGCTTCTGCCTCTGGTGTATGCCACCACGCCCAGTCCAATATTTATTAACTATAATAAAAGGACTTGTTTGGAATAGCATTTTCAAAAAAACTGTGTTTCATGATTTAAGAAATCATTACACAGATTAAACCCTTTAGATCTTTTTGGCCTACGTATTTTACAGATGTTTTAGCTTCCTTTAAGCCAATTATGTTTTCAATACAAAGAAAAGAGCAGCAAGAGTGGACATGCACAAAAATCAATGTGAATCAATCATTAGTTCAGCTAATAATAACACCAGAAACAAATGCCTCTGCCCACTCAGGAGCACCCTTCCTATAATATAAGTTTCCCTATAATTCACCTAAACAATCCATAATAAAACTGACAAGTCAAATCCTTAATTTTAATAAAATATGTCATAAGGAATACAAGTTATTCTCTGATTGGTACTGTTATTGGAGCACTGACATCTTACTGATGTAAGGATAAACAGAATCCTGTACATCTGTTACTATATTTGTGTCTCCCAGTTCAAATCATGTATTACTTGTTCCCTTTGGTGTTAGAAAGCAATTGCATTAAAGGAACTATGTTACTTAATAGACATTCTGAAAATAATTTTGGTAGCATTTTCTTTGGTAAATTTTGTAACTGATGTAGACATAAAAACATCTCCTGATAAGACCAACACGGAACTGTGACACTCGAATATAGCAAGCCACATAGCCACTCTGTGGATGGGGACAGATCATCCAATTAGGTGCAATACAAAGATCTATTAGCCTACCTCCAGGTACACAATTTTTAAAAAATATTTATTTATTTATTTATTATGTATATAATATTCTGTCTGTGTGTATGCCTGCAGGCCAGAAGAGGGCACCAGACCTCATTACAGATGGTTGTGAGCCACCATGTGGTTGCTGGGAATTGAACTCAGGATCTTTGGAAGAGCGGGCAATGCTCTTACCCTCTGAGCCATCTCTCCAGCGCCCCAGGTACACAATTTTTAAAACAGACTCATTTATACCTTATGATATACTTGAGTCTACTTTTTTGGTAAACCCTATTAAATGTAGTAATATGATATCAGACATATGAGTATGCCTCAGTCTGTAAACATCACGAACCCATCTTCTTCACTTCAGTAGCAAAACCCACGTAGGAACTCTCATTTCTGAACTGCTACTCTCATTTCTGCCCGTCACTTCATGTCCTCCTACATTTCTGCAAAACTGTATCCTGAATTTGGTCTTGTATATACTTCTCATAGGACAAATGTCTAATGTTACAAAAATACAAGACTTTGTGTTGTGTGGTCAGGGTAAGACAAGGAGGCGGGGCTGTTCTTCCTCCATGACCAGTAGGTTCTCTGCAGTTCAGTACCAAGGTGATGCTATCTGTTAGATTCACACAGCACAAACGATACTAAAGGTTGTCTCACCACATTAGCATGGGAAATTGTACCAATCTGATAACTCAGGATTTATTAATATTATTTTACACTGTATTTCATGTTTATTCAATCTGGCAAATACTCTATTTTTAAGAGGTTAAGCTGTCAATTGCTGGTTTCAAATCACTTATTCTTGCAAACCACTTTAAGAAAATTAAAATATTTCAAATAAAGTGTCTCACCCAACTTGCTGATGGAACGACAGTGTGCATTCAGCTCAAAAGAGAAGAGCCTCTTGCTCCAATGGCATCGTATAACCCCAGTGCAGAAAAGCCGCTCGGAGAGTCCTGTGCAGTTTCTAATCACCAGTATGACATTCTATTCTTTTTAAATGGAAAAACAATATATAATTGAAATACTAAGCTTTTTGGTTAAGAAACCCCTTTATAATATAATCCAAGTTCAGAAATGGAGTGATCCTCCTTCTCAGTGTTTTACAGTGTGCTACCCTACCCATAAAAACAAAAACTAGTATTTTTATTTATGAACACGCGGTGAATTAGATGAGACCGTCGGTTATCAACAACTGAAGTCCTCAAAAATGGACCAAAGAAACCGCATGAAACAAGGTGGGGAAGACACACCTCTGCATTAGGGTGCTTACCGAAACAGTGCAAACAAAAGCAACCTGGAGAAGTTCTCAGTATCCTGGCGTCTGATAAATCCAGGAAGCTTAAAGTTACTGAATGGAATTTAGACTTCAGGTTGCAGACACTGAGGTTGCACAGGGCTGCTTTCATACAGTTTATGTTATTAGTGACAGAGGCCACTGCTCATGGAATTATAAGCACAGTAAGGAACAGCATCTCTTCGGCTTAGGACCGAATGGGATCGAGTTTCTCTTTGCTTTGCTTCCCTCCAGAGTGTGTCCTTGGTGACTGAAAACGGGCTGATTCAAACTCACTTTCAAACCGTTACAACACTGATCAATGTCATCCCGTTGGGTTTATTTTATAACAAACAAATCCCCACAAATACAAATAACATGGCAGCATGTAACTGCTGTGTGGCAGAGAACTCGTAAGGCATAAATCAGAAGAGAATGACGTGCTGCACAGGTGTCTACGTTTGAGCACTACATCCCCATCTATGTTATTTTATATTCTTTCCTGGAATTAATACTTTCCTTAATGTGTTCGCCAACTGCTAGGCCAGAAACTGAGGAATTGCAGAAACGGAAAAGTATCCGCATATACATTTACCAAGTTGGGTAACAAGAGGCATTGGGGTGTGGCTATGCTGTTGACCAGGGACAAGGTTTGAGTATGGCTCTGCTTCTTAGCTATGGACCTTACTTCACAGCCTCTGTGTGCCTCAGTTTCCCGACGGTGAAGGTGTGTGTATGGCAGAGAGAGCAGCTAGGTCACCCCCCGGGTTTCTCCTAACACAGCAATTCTGATCTGCACTAGAAGGCACCGAACAGCAAGCTGGAAACCGGAGGGTGTTCGGAAAGGAACAAGACTTTAGAGGGCAGCTATTACCTCCTGGCTTCTTAATATATCTTCATATTTTAAAGCCTTACTTCTAAGTTACTTTCTGCTGTACATTTTAGTTTTCTTATTAGTAACATTAATGTAAAGTCACACAGAAGAACTCCCAAACCTTCAGGTGCTCAACTCTGTAATCTGACCTGGCGCAGATGGCTCCGACCTTTTTTTCTCTTAGTGGGACGAAGCTTCGTGGAAGCCGGGAAGCAGCAAAGGGAGGTTGTTAAAGAATGGGCACTTCTGGCTGACGTATAACAGGTGCTGTATAACTGAACAAAAACCATTTTAAATCAGATGCTGGAAGCACAGCAGTTAGAGTCTTAGAAAACTTATTTCATTTGAACTATTACCTAAGACCATGGCTATAAAGTGTAAATGAGGAATTCTTTACTGAGACCAAATCACAGCTCAAAGGACAGGATTCAAATGTTACAGGGTCACATATATGTATATGTAAAATATACATAGCAATAAATGAAAGTCTCGTAAGATGAACTATTTTTTTTTCCTTTTGGTTTTGCATGACAGGGTTTCTCTGTGTAGCCCTGGCTGTCCTGGAACTCACTCCCTAGACCAGGGTGACCTTGAACTCAGAGGGCTGGGACTAAGGGCACGTGCCACCACACATTCGGAAAATATCTTAAAACCAACATTACAGTTATAATATTTCTAATTAAAAGATATTTTCTTGTATTTACTATTTATGCTATGATTTCAAATTTTTTGGTATTCTTTTGTGCTTTAATTAAAATGCTTGATTTAGATGCCAACGTATGTGCACTTGGGCCCACCAGCCTCTTACATGACCAGGTGCGTGCTGCCGTACCGTGACCTACACCTCCGACATGCGTGCTGCCGTACTCTGACCTACACCTCCGACATGCGTGCTGCCGTACTGTGGCCGACACCTTCCACATGTGTGCTGCCGTACCGTGACCTACACCTCCGACATGTGTGCTGCCGTACTGTGGCCGACACCTCCGACACGCGTGCTGCCGTACCGTGACCTCCGACACCTCCGACACGCGTGCTGCCGTACCGTGACCTCCGACACCTCCGACACGCGCGCTGCCGTACCATGACCTCCGACACCTCCGACACGCGTGCTGCCGTACCGTGACCGACACCTCCGACACGCGCGCTGCCGGACCGTGACGGACACCTTCCTTCATGCACTAGAAACCTCGTCTGTTTAGCATATTAGGAAAAATTTACTGCTCCAGTTTCTACTGCTTTATAATTTTCTAGTTTACACAACACCAGTGAAATGAGTAGAAGCGGGACTGAAATGTGTCTGTGACAGCCGCACATCACATCACATCGTATCGTAAAAACCAATAAATCATGGCAATGATGTGAGTAACCACTGAGGCTCTAGTTTTCCATTTGGTAGACCATCAGATCCAATCGGGGATAGTCTAACACGAGGCCCCCTGGACAGACAGACAGACGACTCTTCCAAAAGTCGTGGTGGTTTACGTGTGGAAAAAAAAGAGAGGCGTTTTCCTGGTTAATTTATCAAATTCCACCGTAAACAGAGATAAAACAACTCTGTCAATTAAGAGAACACTTGTTTCAATAAAGGCAGTATATTTTTCTTTCACAATAATACATAAAATGTCTACATGTATAAGGGTGTGTGTAACTCATGGTTTTGAGATAGATGGACAGCAGTTGAAGACACAATACTGATTTTCAAAATCCCAGTACATTCCCTTCTTTTTCAAACAAAGCCTGAGACCCAGAAGAGATTATAAGAAAGTCTTTCCCAACCAAATCACAACAAAAGAATTGAACCAATAATGCATTTTTGTAGCCTCTTAGCAGTCACCAAATGCTACTTACATACATTCAACATCGAGCTTACTGGCATGATTTCAAAGTTTTATAAAAACGAGAAACTTTGCAGATAATCAGAAGATACACAAATTGCATTAAACACAAAGGCAGTGTGGTCCTTGTGGAGAAATCAAGTCAGTACCCTCTGGTAGAAATGTTCTATAAAAATGTGTCACATTGAAGCATCAGTGTTTTCAACCAGTTATCTGTCCCTGATGTATGTCCTCGGAGCATACGATCTCAGGACTTTAGGCTTCTTTATCATCCACTATCTGACTGAATTTAGGTACATCTGGGAAGCAGCTGAAAGGGATTCTCCGACAGCCTGACGTCACAGAAAGTGGACCGAGAAATCCCCCTCTTTACCTGAAGACGCACGGTTCCTACTTCAGTCATCATCAGCTCACACAGGAAGAGAAGGAAACAGTTACAACCTCACCTCACATACACTCTCACGCAAACCAAACAAAGCACCCTTCCCCCCCACGAAACCCCAGCACCAAAGTGTCAATCATTCCCAGGAAATAGAACATGCCCCTTGGAGTCTCTGATTGGCTAGTTCAAACTTTAAGGGCAGAAATGTCCCTAAGTCCTTGTGGGAAGAGGGAAGACATGTTGTTGATGACTACAGAGCCATTGAGAAAGTGCATTATTAATTACACAATCAACTCAGAGCCTCCCCTCCGGTGGAGGTGCTCACAAGCTGACTAAATGCCTCAATAACTAAACGTTTATGATCTTGGGATCGAGGAAAGGGGGCAGCTAGCCTCGTTTTAATGAAACACCGCAGTAGTCTACCGCCTTCCCCGTGCTTCTCAAGACTAGAACATTGCACAGACTCAGAGAAGTCCGAAGTCATAGCAGAATCTCTGAGGCACTCCTGGTTAAGAGAGAAAAAAAAATATGATCCAGTTATCTTCATAGTTCCATAGATTATGTGAACAAACCCGTTTTGTTTTTAAACAAAAGCCGAAGGATCACTTCATAGGGATCATACACCATTTCCTCTACCACCCCCTCAGTCCCGATCAGCCTACGACGGATTGCACGTTACCCAAGGAGAAAGGAAGGCGTCGAAAAGGCAAACATCTTACACAGCTTCACAAACACATTTGCAAGGAATAGGTGGAGGAAATGAAAGGGGAGAGAAAACCTTATTGCTGTTTCCATACAAAACACAGTATGAAGATGCCTAGGCTAAATCACAATGTGGGGTGGAGGGTCCTGCACAATGAAATGTTCCGTTTGAAAGGTAAGCGGATGGGGGGCATCAGAACTACACCTGGGATATCAGCTGCATATTGAAACTCGGGGATCGAGACTGCTTTGTTAGGGGGGCTCCTGGGCTGAGGAGCTCTTTGCCTTCACCAGCATGCCCTAGCCGGTCTTCCTGGAGGCTGATGGCTGAGTATCGATTGGCATTTGTGGCTGCCAGGTTAGTCACCCCCTCAGTGCCGACCCCGACGCTGGTACCGGCTTGACTGCCGTTTACATAGTCAAACGATTTACTCGAGGAAGCGCTGGCTGTCCGAATTAGACTTAAGCTATTGGTTTTTGGCACCACCTGGCCGGCAGGCAGGCTCAGGTGTTTCTTCATCGGTGTCAGCTCCACTGAATCTAAACTAAGATCGGCTGGCTGTACAAACTGCCTGCGAACTACTGAATCGCGAGGGCTCTCGCTGGACTTGCCGGCAGACTCGGTTTCCTTATCTTTGGAGGATCGCCCAGTGGCTACTTTCCGTAAGCTTCCTCCCCTCTGAGACGAGGACGACGCTTTGGTCCCATGTAGCTGGCTGCTGAGGGAAGCCCCGGATGAGAAGCCCTCGTCTGCATCGTTCACGTTTAGAGAGTCCTCTCCGCCATTGAGACCCTCAGCACCTACAAGAAACCAGACAGGCTCAGCAACAGCTGGATGGGCACAAAGCACTGACCTGCTCTCATGGATGTTACTACTTCTGTAATGACCTCCGGGCCACAAACCTCCACACAGAATTAACCCGCTGATCATCGTCTTCATCTTTATATGTCCTCATCTTGGGAAACTACCGGCAAATGCTAACTAGTGAACTGTCAACATCTAGACACAGAAAACTAGAACACAGCACTGTAAAAACACACTGCTATCCATCTGAAGTCACTGTATCTACATGTTTTAAAGCAAAACTCGTTCCTCGTTTGTACAACAGGAATTCTCTTCTAACTCCAGTTACCCAGAGCTGTCCCAAGTTATTCAGGCCTACAGGCCAAGCCTTTTCAGTTACAATAAAAATGCATTATTTATTTGGTAGCTAACTGCATTTATATAGCTTTTTAATGTATTTCTTTTTATTATCTACTAAATTTGCCAGCTCAACTAAACCATGACGTTGCTTTGGTAACTCTACAATCCCATCTTGTCTCACGGACACACCCTGCATACTGATTTCCGTATTTCCTGAGTCAGTCAGCATAAAGGATCTACTGACTGTGAGGTGGCAAAGGGGGCCAGCAGGGATGTTTCTACTGTCTATATTTCCCAACAGTTTACTTTTTTTTTTCTTTCGAGACAGGGTTTCACTGTTTAACAGTCTTAGCTGTCCTGGAACTCGCTCTGTAGACCAGGCTGGCCTCGAACTCACAGAGCTCCGCCTGCCTCTGCCTCCTGAGTGCTGCGAGATGCGGACCATGTGCAATATAATGAGGCTGCAGTTTCCAGACAGCCCCATTCTCTTACTGAAAGGTCTGATCAAATACTCTCAAAATTAATGTTTTCTTCTTTCAAAAACTCAAAACATTTTCCCAAACTGAAAGAAAACTTGAATCTATAAAACAGATATCAACATGATAGTTAAGGTAAAATGTTAGGGAACAATCTAGATACTACTTTCAGATACAGGTTACCAAAGCAAAATGTATATATTCAAACATAATCTTCTACTTAACATAGTACCTGGGAAAATAAAAATATTTTTTAGCTACATTTCTTCACATGAATTCAAATTAGGCATCCTTAAAGCAAGACAATTTGTTCCATAAATGTATTTAAGTGTAAATACAGACATCATAATATCTCCAGCGATTTGATGTTAAGTCACCATGCAAAGCCATGTGGAAATCATTTACAGGAAAGAAAAGCAGTGACACGAGTTCTCTCAGCCCCTGCGGGAGGCCCGAGCACCGCGCACCTCGGAAACGGCAACTTTAGGTCAGATTTGCATCACTTCTTTTAATAATTGACTTATAAGTAGTATAAATAATTCCAAATATTCAGAAGTATCAATATTAAACTGGATTGAGTTTATCTAAGTGGTCAGGACAGGAGACTGAGAGACTCAGTGTTGGTCTGGATCTTGCTGCATGCAGATCTGGTGCTGCAAGCAATCTGGCTGTGAGAGGGAGGATAACATAAAAGCACCATGCAGGAGACTCTGCTGCTATTCATATACCAGAAATGCTACTGCAATTTAATACAACAGTGATCACACATAAATCACAGGCACTACCTTAAAGTCTTCCTTGAATTTAAACATATAGTAAACAAATGAATTTTTAAAATTTTATTACTATTTTTATTGTATTTGTATCAGTATCTTCTGTGTTTGTGGGTGTGGAGGTCAGAGGACTCCTGTGGGGCTGGTGTTCCCTGTCTTAACTGCACACGGGTTCTACAGCACACTCAGATCCTCAGGCTTGTAGGGCAAACACCTTTAATAACTCAACAATTTTGCCTACCCTAATAAACACACTTTTATTGTAAAAACATTACTATAAATATATTTTACTTTAGAGTACATTATATATGTGATCATAAAAGCTTTAGGGTTTTAGTGAATGAACAAAATTCTCATAAATATTAATCAATTTCCTTTTCTCTGTCTTAAAAACCCTCGAAGGATGCTGTGTAGTGGCGCACACCTTTAATCCCAGTACTCGGGAGGTGGTGGCAAATGGATCTCTTATGAGGCCAGCCTGGTCTACAGAGAGAATTCCAGGACACCCAGGGCTACACAGAGAAACCCATTCTCGAAAAACCAAAACCAAGACCACCACCAACAGAAACCCCCAGGAAAATAAAACGCAACTGAGTCTCAGAACATGCTTCCTGTTGTAGCTCTTCTGTAGGTGAAAACATGCATGACTCCAAGACACACAGCTGGAAAGGGCCCCACTGACCCTTCTGTCCACAGCATGTTCCGTGTTTAAACCCACAACTACCCCAGGTTAAGAGATAAATTATCTTGTCCTTTTGTGAGACAGGGACTCTCTGCCTCTGTCTGCACTGGTCTGGACTGCACAAGAGCGTAGGCTGGCCTGAGTCTCCTCAGTTAGGAGCAGAGGTGTGCGCCACCACACCAGCTCCAAATGCGCTAAAGAACTGTATCCACTATCCTTGGTCTATATACCCTGCACAATACCTCAAACATTCAAGATGAATTACTGTTTTGGTTCCTTTTCAAAGCCTATGACTGGCAAATTAGAAGTAATGCTTTAGCCTAGTGTCACACCGGCAAGAATTTCAATGTCAATATGGTGTTATTTTTAGCACAAATACTCTCAACATCCTAACAATAATTATACATAGTTTGGATCCACTCCAGCCCCCCAAAAATCTACTAATTTTATATATATTTTGCATTTAGACAAGGTAGATCTAATTGCTACTAGGGGTCAGATAGAGAGACAGGAAATAGACCAGGAGGGAAGGCACACCTCCACAGGCACGTCAGGAAGAGTCTCTACAGCAGGACCACCTGTGGGGCAGCGGTTCATGCACATGCACAAGTGTTACATGAAGTAAGACAATCTGGGCAAACAGGTGAGGAACCGAGGGAACATTTAGATTCTTACTGAGCATGCTCAAAGTTCTAGTACACCAAAGAGAGAGATACTTCTGTAAGGTAGAAAGTAAATGTTCTGTGTTTGTTCTTTTAGTATGAAGAGCTGGTCTCTTTCAAGGGCACTCAGAGATGTATTAGTGTAGTTTTAGGGTAGTCCTCCGGGGGCTATGGGCTACAGTTCTGTCTTCCACAAAGCTAACTCCTGTGGCTTTCCATGCACAGGGCTCCTATCTGCCTACACCTACACGGGAGAGACAAAGCTCTGCTCACGACCTGCGAACAACACACTTCATCCGTCTGGGGCTATCGTTATTCATAAACAAAGGGGGGGGGCACAACGCTTCGGGACAGCAGTCAGAAGATGTCAGTGATTTATTAGGAACTTAGTCCAGCTGTTGAGAAGCCAGCCAGTTCCAGCGCTCTGTCAGAGAAGGGAGATACCCTAGGAACATAGCTCCACTTGGGTTTCTTAAGTGGACTCTCTTCACAGACTTTTACAGAAGAAACCATCCTGTGTGCACATTAGTACGGACGATCCTGTGTTAGAGTAAACATGCTCAGTAATGAAAGCCTCCAAGCGTTTGCAGACTTTTCATCCAGGCCCTGCCTTGTTAGTAGCCATGCCAAGCTGCCGTCTGGTGACACAGGGAAGCAGACTCCAGGCCAGCACAAATGGCAACTGAAGATCGCACCTAACCTGGTGCTAGGCACAGGGGAGGGGGGCTGCTTTGCAAAGAGGAGCTAGTACACCCAGGGCAGTGGAGACACACACTACAACGGAAAGGTCCTCCTCCAGCAACTGCCTCACTGACTCCTGCCTCCTCATCTCTGTCCTACCCTCTGTGGTGGCTGCTGCCGAGGTGGGCTCCGGCGAGCCATGCTCAGGGGTCCTGCGCACCTCCCCCTCTCGCACACGTATGATCCCTAGGTCAGTGGAGCCGTGTTGGATCGGGGAGCCGGGAATACTCGAGTCAGCCTCGTTTGAGAAGTCAAAGCCATCTGGGATTCAACATATAACATTTTAGTACTTTGGTGCTGCTCTGTCCTCTTCTGAGCATTCTGACCCAGGCATGTACATACGGATGACATCAACACAAACACTATCTCTATAGCTACATGTGTGTGCACAGCTCACACACACATAAGGCAGCAGATGAACAATGTGAGGTTCGCAAGTGAACAGGGCGGAAAAATGGGGATCGTTAAAAATGACGACGTCTCGTAAGCAAGACAGCCTGACTCTTCAGGAACATGTCCGTAAAATATTGCTGGGTTCAGTTCTTAGGGGAAAAAGGGAAAAACCAGTTCCTCTGTGGATAGCGTGTATCATACGGTCAGCTGGACCAGTCGCTGTTTCCTCCCACAGTGCTCATACATGTACCTTTTCCCAGTTAACAAGCTCAAAAGCGACACTGTCCCCGATTTTCATTACTAGTTAAAAAAAAAAAAAGACAAAATTTACCCAGGTCTTATTCTTCGTTTTAACATTAATAGAACAACCTAACATCTTTCTACTTTATAAACAGACACTTTTACATCAAAATAAGTAAGCATTATCATACTGCTAGTACCATTTTTAAATGAAACTACTTTACTTTAGTCCACAGAGCATCCATTACTACCAAGCATTAGTGGGTTTTGTACAAACAGTGCTAAGTTTATTTGAATCCATTTTTAAGCCATGGATTTGTACTGACCTTCTCTTCTCCAGCGATGACGCCGGATTGAAGCTGTTGTAATCGCAGTCCGAGAGATCCTCGGCACTGTCGGAGTGACTTCCACTTTAAGGACTTTCTGACCTTCTTGAGAAGAATCAGGTGCATCAAATGGTAAGGAGTTTTTCATGGCATTGGCGACCTAAAGTGATAACATCAGTCTGTACAGATTTACAACCGACATACTACTTTACCTCTTCCATATGCATGTTCCCATTATTCTGAACATCCACAGATATACAATGTAGTATAATATAAAAGCACACGTGTCAGAAATGTTTATTTTCAATATTATATATTCTTTTTATTTTTTTGTGTGGTTTTTCGAGACAGGTGTTTCTTTGTAGCTTTGGAGCCTGTCCTGGAACTCACTCTGTACCAGGCTGGTCCTGAACTCACAGAGATCCGCCTGCCTCTGCCTCCGGATTGCTGGGATTAAAGGTGTGTGCCACCACCGCCCAGCTGTTATCAATATTATATATTCTTTTCAGCAGGAGTGCAGAAACATGTTACTGTTTTATCACAGGTTAAGTTCTGTTATTATCACATGAAAAAGCAGGAATTCTAACTTGTTTTATATCTTAGTACAAATATTGAACATTTTTATTTGGAATACTCTTTCCTTTTGAAACTCAGCAACTTCCAGAATCCAGTGTGTTATATGACTCACATTTTAAAAATAAATTTTCATTTAAAAAGCCTGCTGAAAAGAATATATAATGTGGGTCTGGGTACAAGTTGAGCTGGTTGGTCCAGGCCACTGGGATGGCCCCATTCTGTCGAGGGGCAGAGCGAGCTCTCCCATGCCCATGGTGAGAGGTGAGGCCATCTCTCCCAGTGCAGAGGCGGCTCTCCTGCTACAGTGTCCAGCAAGGGACAGGGACAGGGACGGGCAGGGCAGCTCAGCACGCCCCATGGATTTCAGCAATCATTGCTCCCC
The DNA here is from genome assembly GCF_014885135.2 of Alexandromys fortis. Lineage (NCBI taxonomy): Eukaryota > Metazoa > Chordata > Mammalia > Rodentia > Cricetidae > Alexandromys > Alexandromys fortis. Next base: position 1,063,370 of record NW_026067986.1, on the reverse strand, counting down.
TCTGTGACCCTTTGTGGCTCCTGCTACAGTGTCCATCCAGCAAAGGACAGACAGGGATAGGGACAGGCAGGGCCGCCCAGCATGCCCCATGGATTTCAGCAACCATTGCTCCCCTCTGTGGCCCCTTGTGACCTCACAGGCCATGGACATCACCACAATTTTTTTTTTCTAGACAGTGCTTCTCTGTGTAGCCCTGGCTGTCCTGGAACTCACTCTGTAGACCAGGCTGGCCTTGAATCCAGAGATCTGCCTGTCTCTGCCTCTTGGGTGTTAGGATTAAAGACAGTTACCACCACTGCCCAGCTCTATAACTTTTCTATATAAAGGAAATAGTTAAGAATTTACATGTTTTTGCGGAGAAAAATAATCTCCTTCAGTGACTACTTCATTTCTAAACTCTCCTAGTTTTGATAATAATAACAAAATGATTTCACACAAGCTTAAACAGCCTTTCTTCTTCTCTACATCCGAGTAAAAGTCAGGTGGCTGACCCCCTTTAAAACAGCTTTACTGTCTGGAAAAGCCAAGAGCTCACTGTGCAGGTGAGAACCCCCCCGCACGGTGTGGCAATCTCCTGGTTCCGCTGGTATTTCCAGTGTAAACTACGACGCTCATCTTGGTCTTCTCTGTTCTTAAGGATTTCAAAACGTTTCATGTTTTCAATTTATCTCAACAGCGCCCCTGCCCTCTGGCCCTTGACCACACTGACCACATGCTTTAAGAAGAGTCAACACATGCCAGGCCGTGGTGGCACATGCCTGTAATCCCAGCACTAGGGAGGCAGAGGCAGGTGGATCTCTGTGAGTTCCAGGCCAGCCTGGTCTACAGAGTGAGTTCCAGGACAGGTTCCAAAGCTACAGAGCAATCCTGCCTCGAATACCAAAAACAGAAGAGTCAACACACCTCCAGAACTAGGACCTAAACAAACCTCTACTCATCATGGAAAACAAATATAAAAAATGACTTACCAAGAGTGGCTGAGAAAAGAGCTCTAGCTGGGCTCTATAAATGATGTCATCAAGCACTTCCTGGCCAAGGTCCCATTGTCCATTATACCTGTGGGAGGCATTATTTAGTTCTTTCTTTCTTTCTGTTTTCAAGACAGGGTTTCTCTGTGTAGCCCTGGCTGTCCTGGAGCTCACTCTGTAGACCAGGCTGGCCTGGAACTCACAGAGATCCACCTGCCTCTGCCTCTCGAGTGCTGGGATTAAAGGTGTGCTCCAGCACTGCCCTGCTATTTAGTACTTTTAATAGATATCTCTGATCTTCAGCACTTTAAAAGAAAATGGTTCCAAGTTCTACTTCTTTAGTTATAAAACAAAACTTACACTTTAAATTTCACTGCTGAATGTATCCTATATTTACTTATAACAAAATGAAGATTTCAGCTCTATGTTTCAAGTAGTTTAAGTTTCTTTAAACAAATTGGATTTTATCGTGTGTTGATATTCAGAGTAATCTCTTTAAAGTATTCATGATAAGCATAATGAACTATATAAATACAGATTGCATATAGGAAATTAAGTAGCTATGTTAAAAGTACTTGATAGACACTGTATTAGAAAAACAAGGTAGCAGACATATCGCGGAACAAAAGTCTCTGATAAAGAAGGAAAATCCCACTTGCAGAATTTATCTTCTTCCTACTCACATGGCATAGTACACGCCTGTGAGAAGCTGCACCATGAACTCAGGATCCAGCACTATCCGGCCGCAGACTTCCTTCCACTGCTTCTCGTGCTGCCGAGGAAACCCACTCACACAAACCCTGGAAGACAGTCGTTGAGAATGGTCTCCTGGTTGGCTGATCACAGACTTAACTCATCGCCCTTCGGCTACTGATGCCTGCTAAACGCCAGAGTTGTGAACTGTAGAACATGCCTCATTTTCAATTTTTTAAAGCATGCCTTTATTCATAAGGCATGTATTTCATGAAGTGACACGTTTCTCCAAACAGCTAACAATCTCTCTCACAGACATCTTTGTACCTATTCTCAAATATATACATACATAGCTTTTATCCATCCAAAATTGTAGTGGAGAATTACTAGATAGCACATACATCTTATAACAGACATAGAAAAATACTGTTGCTCATGAGACCACAATTATTTGATGTTTTACACAACCACTATTAAATGTGCACATCTGTTATCTACTTATTTTCTTTGCTGTGTAGTCCAGCACTGGACTGGAGACTCTCATGGCAGTGGGGCCGTTCCTTCCACAATGGATCCACCACGAGTAACCTCAAAACAGCAAGGTCTGTTCTCCACACCTCAGCAGCACCTGTTCCCAGGTATTGCACACCAAGGACTTCTGGTGCTGTGGGACAATGGTCTTTTATCCTGTCACTTGTATTATTTTTTAATAAAATGCTGATTAGCCAGGGGCCAGGCAGGAAGAAGAGGTGGGGCAAGAGAACAGGAGAATTGTGGGAAGAGGGAAGCTCAGTCTCCAGTCGTGACCCAGCCACAGAGGAAGCAAGATGCGACTGCCTCACCGAAAAAGGTACCAAGCCACGTGGCTAACATAGACAAGAATAATGGGCTAATATAAATTTTTATAAGAGTTAATAAGAAGTCTGAGCTACTAGGCCAATCAGTTTATAATTAATGTAGACCTCTGTGTGTTTCTTTGGGACGGAATGACAGCAGGGCGGGACAGAACCTCAGTCAACATTTTGGTGGCTGCTTGGCAGAATGAACTGTACTTTCCTTCTTTCCTTTTGAGACCCTGGCTGTTCTGGAACTCACAGAGATCTACCTGCCTCTGTTGCTGAGTGCTAGGAGTAAAGGCTGGGATTGCTGCTCCTATTACCAAGCTTGCCCTTGAAGCTTCTACATGCTGTTTATATGTCAGTGTGTCCTTGTCCACTATGTTTAATTTTAACATAACAGCTGATGCTACATGAACTCTTTGGTCCTCTTTTAAGGAGGTGTAAGAGTAGTCATGATGCCAAGTAGACTATGCTATCACCTCTGTAGGCAGTGATAACAAATACCGTTGAAGCTACTATTAGCCAAAATATCAAAACACCTGCCTTTTGTTTCACTGATTCATTTAAACAGTGATTCCAGGAGCAATCTGGTGTGCTGACAAATGACCCTAGACTTAGTGGACGTGACCTGCCCCTTGTTCAGCTAGGCAACGTTCTATTGAGTGTTAAAATAATCTTTTTATCATTTTAAAATGTGTATATGTATGTGTAAATGTTGTCTGCATGTGTATATCTGTGTGAGTGTTTTGTCTGCACATGTGTATCTGTGTGTAACTGTTTTGTCTCCACGTGTGTATGTGTGCGTATGTCAGTGCAGTACCAGCGTTCTCAAGAGGACGCTGGAAGACGTGGTCTGGATAAGCAGAGCTGCAGGCCACTGAGCAGATGACGGGGACTGAACCCGCCCTGTGCAGATGAAGCCAGGGCTCTACCTACTGAGCCAGCCACCTCTCCAGATGCCTAAAATAATTCTCACTCCTGAGAATGTAAGCTCCATGAATTTTATGTACTCCGTACCAGATGTTAAGTAGCGGGCGGACAGGGCACTTCCCGAGTGACCCTAAGACTATGCACGACCGTGACCACTGTCCTCACCTGGAGCCCATCTGACACAGGGACTGGTAGGACGAGGCTGGCATGTACACAATCGCTGAGTTATAGCACAGCATGAGGAAGCTCAGGACCTCAAACCTAGAGAAACGACAACAAAACCACACTTATGTCTATCACCAACAATAGTAAATGGTTTTAACATCTTCATGATTTCTTCTTAATCAGGTTACTGTAGGACCCTCCTCTACAGTTTGTTTTTTTCTTATTATGAACCATAGCCCTTGCTGTCATCAGTATTTTCTTTTTCTTTAGTTTTTTTTTAAAATTTATTTACTTTTTTTTTTTATACATCAGTATTTTGCCTGCATGTATGTCTGTGTGAGGGTGTCAGATCTGCTGGAACAGGAGTTATAGACAGATGTGAGCTGCCATGTGGGTGCTGGGGATGAACCCCAGTCCTCTGGAAGAGCAGTCAGTGCTCTTACCCGCTGAGCAAGCTCTCCAGTCCCGCAGCACGTATCTGACTGGTTATACTAACCTTGTTTAATAGAGTTTGCTGAACTACTCCATAAGCAGAAAACTTCCCCCAAGCAGCAGAAACCATTTACAGTAGAGGGGAGAGGGGAAGAATCTGGTTACGGATGACACATGGAGACACCACAAGGGTGCTGACCGGCCTGCTGTAGTACTCGGGATGAGGAGCCAGCTTTCTCCACAGACAAGCGTTAGCTGTCCAATCCCAGTGGGCAGGACTGGATATGTGCACATGCAAGCAAACACTCAGCAGATTACATATACACAGGCATATACACACATACATCCTATGTATATACAAGTAACAATAAGGACGAGACGTTAAGAACTTGGGAGGTGGGGAGGAGTGGTGGAGCCTTGGTATTGATTTTCAGATTTTGTAATGTGTGCCTTCTTTGGCGGTAAGACCCAAGTCTATACCAGAACCTCATTTATGTTTCACGTGTACCACGCACACACAGACTGAAGGTCATTCTACACGACATTGTGCTGCTTGTGCTTCACCTCTGCCCCGATACACAGACTGTGTGCGGGTTGTCCGCCTGTGCCACTGTGCTGTGCCCACCAGGTTTCAGACTTGGATGAAATTCACCATTGCTGCTGGGTAGGTTTTTTGCTGTTGTTGTTGTTTTGTTTGTTTGTTTTTGTTTTCTGAGACAGGGTTTCTCTGTGTAACACCTCTAGCTGTCCCGGAACTAGCTCTTGTAGACCAGGCTGGCCTTGAACTCACAGAGATCCACCTGCCTCTGCCTCCCGAGTGCTGGGGTTAACGGTGTGTGCCATCACCACCTCGTGTTGTGAAGTTTTTATTTTTTTACATTTATTTACTACGAAGTTTTTTAAAAACTTATTTTAGATTTATTTTGTGTGTGGAAATGTTTTGCCAGCATGTATGCATGTGTACCACAAGCATGCCTGGTGCCCGTGGAAGCAAGAGGAAGATGTCAGATCCCCTGGAACCGATTGCAGATGGTTGTGAGCTACCTTGTGGATGGTGGGACTGAACCCAGGTTCTCTGGGAGAGCGGCCAGTGGTTACCCCGAGGGATCCTGCCCGCCCCACTCTGCAGTTTGACCATTACCGGTTCTGCGCAGTGAAGGTCTCTCTCTGAGGATGAAGGTCACTGTAAACAACCCTGATGAGATCGTGCTGACACAAGGCCCCTTCTGTTAGAGCCATGGATCCAATTGTTGAAGGCTGCGAGAAATAAGGTGTAGCATGAGATAATGAAGTAATCGTATTTAATTCTGTTTAAATAAAATGAAGTCTGAAATAAGTTTTTTCTGTTCAATGACGTTTTATGCTTTCTTTTGGAAATTATGTGAAGACAGAAAATTTGAAAGATATCACTGCATTTTTTGAAATATTATGGAGTTACTCTGCATTTAAGAAAAAGAAAAGCTGCTAAAACACTTAGGTTTGAAAGAAATACATTCATATTTGTTTTGTGTTCCAGAACACACAACACAACTACCTATACAAAACACACAGTATTGAGACTATGATAGAAACCTCTTTAATATTCAATTGCTCACGTCGGACTTATTGTCACTACTATTCATTTTCTTTCATAACACAATACAAATAACTTAATTAAAATCTATTACTCAGGGGCTGGAGAGATGGCTCAGAGGTTAAGAGCATTGCCTGCTCTTCCAAAGGTCCTGAGTTCAATTCCCAGCAACCGCATGGTGGCTCACAATCATCGGTAATGGAGTCTGGTGCCCTCTTCTGGCCTGCAGGCATACAGACAGAATATTGTATACATAATAAATAAAAAAAAA
>NW_026067986.1:1013997-1056391 GCF_014885135.2 Alexandromys fortis | reverse complement strand
TTCTCAGAATAAACATTTACCTATATAATCCTGAGTGTGCCCATAGTCTTCACAGAATAAACATTCACCTATATAATCATGAGTGTGCCCATAGTCTTCTCAGAATAAACATGAGCAAAGCAAATATGTTATCAATGAGCTAGAATGTGCATTAGATTTCTTTATATAAAATATAAAAATAACGGAGCATTGACATCCTTCTGAGTAATTACTTTACTAAAGAAGAATAAAAATGAATCAATCTAACAAAGATCACCAGTAAACAATAAAAAAAAATTCTCTGAAAACTCATTTCAAAAACTGATTTAAAAAGAAGAAAAAGAGCCGAGCGGTGGTGGCGCACGCCTTTAATCCCAGCACTCAGGACGCAGAGGCAGGTGGATCTCTGTGAGTTCCAGGATAGCCAGGGCTGTTTCACAGAGAAACCCTGACTCAGAAAACAAAACAAAAAGTTGAAAATGACCCCGACGAGGGAAAACAAGAACTGGAGGAGATGTTTCCACTAAGCACTAACTCCCTGAACACAAGTCTGACACCACACAGGGCTACCCTAAAAAATGTGCTCCACGTGGGCTGGAGAGGTGGCCCAGTGGTTAGAGCACCTTCCAGAGGACCTGGGTTCAATTCCCAGAAACCACATGGCAGCTCACAACTGTTAGTAATTCCAAGATCTGACACCCTCACACAGACAGACACACAGGCAAAACACCAATACACATAAAATAAAAGTAAAAATTTACTGCATTAAAATTAGTTAATTGATGTGGGAGTGTCATATCAATCTGTTGATTTCATTGGCTGAGCAATAAAGAAACTGCTGGCCCTGATAGGTTAAAAGATAGGTGGGCGGAATAAACAGAATAGAATTCTGGGCGGAAGAGGAAGTAAGGTCAGACTCTGCTCTGCTCCCGGAGACTCAACAGCTCGGCGCTCTGGGGCCGCCGTGATGGACGGAGGCTAGAATCTTCCCGGTAAGCGCACCTTGGGGTGCTTACACGCATCATTAGAAATGGGCTAGTCCAGGTGCGAGAATTAGCCTGTAAGGGCTAGAGTTCATGGGCCAAGCAGTTCTTAAATGAATACAGTTTGTGTGTTGTTATTTCGGGCATGAGCTAGCCAAGCGGCCGGGGTGTTGGGGACGCAGCCCCGCCGCTCCTATTTCAACAGTTAATTTATTTAATGTGAGTGTATGCACATATGGAAGACAGGGGCAATTTGTGAGTCAGTTTTCTCCTTAAACTGTAGAGTCCAGGGAACAAACTCCCGTGTCAGGTTTGGTGACTGGAACCTGCATCTGTCAAGTCATCTGCTGGCCCCTTACCTGCTTTCCTGCTTCCCTCTCTGCCTCCCTCCTTCCTTTATTAAATGTGTTTGAGCGTTTTGCCTGTATGCAGGTCTGTGTGTCAGATGCATGCCTGGTACCCAAGGAGGCCAGAAGAGGGTGTCAGAGAACCTGGAACTGGACTTACAGGTGGTTGTGACCTACCATGTGGGCGCTGGGAATTGAACATGGGTCCTCTGGAGGAACAGTCAGTGTTCTTAATACTGAGCCATCTGAACTCACAACCAAAAGGAGAGGACTATGTATTAGGGACCTTGCATGGTGGTGTAAGCATTTCTCTCGGAAGACAGGAGCAGGTTTAGGAGTACAAGATCATCCTTGACAACCTGGTGAGTTTGGAGCCAGCCTGGTCCACGAAAGATCATGTTTCAAAAACAGAGACAAAACAAAAAAGTACTCACAATCTTCACCTCTGGCAAAAGCTAGTCTTTCCTCTCCCTCTCACACAAAGTGAAACAGCCGGGCTCCCAGCACTACTTACTTCGTGGTATATGGAGGGCTTGGACAAGGAGGGGATGGTGAAAGACAGCACTTTGTTGTTCCCATCTTTGTCCGCAATTTCCTACAGCAAAAGTGCAAAACAACGAAACGTTACGTCTAGCAAAATAAATAATAGTTACTTTCTTAACTAACAGAATAGACTATTGGTAACTGCAGGGGAGTTTTAGAAACAACAGCATATGGAAATAGTATTACCCTATCACATCCTTTCAAATTTATTAGCAAACCGGTATATGTGTGTCGAGAGCTGTTACCCACAGAGATACTGAGCACAAATTACACTACGTAATATCCAACATGACAGCAAGGGCAAGAAGCAGGTGGACACAGAACAGGAAGGTCAAAAGTGGTTAGATTCTAGAGGGCAAAATACTGATCAGATCTTTTAGTAGAAATATAGGTGATCTAAACATAAATAAAACCAAGAGACGCACACTTACTGAAAGAACACATTATTATTACATAATGAATTGTTTGCCGGCTTTACTGAGCCATAACTGACAGAATTTACATATATTTCTAGTGCATGTGAAGTTTTGATACATTACATTGTAAATGATTACCATAAGCAAACTTATTCAAATATCAGCACAGCAGTTACCATTTTCACGGTGACAACATCTTGAGACTGAACACTGACTAAAAGAACATGACGGTAACTCAGAATGAACCACCACACTGTGATGAGCTCCATGTTGGCAATTTAGTGGGAATGGTTATGAAATAAGACTTAGATTTAGAAAATTTCTACTGAATTGTGCAAATCCTTCTGCATTCTTGTTTGTTTGGGACAAGGTTATACTCAGTAGCCGAGGGTGCCCTGGAACACAATACGCATGCCTGGCAGACTTTGAAGTTTGCACTTCAGTTTACTGCGTAGTGAGGTCAGAAATATGTGCCGCTATACCTGCTGCCCCCACCCAAAGGGTCTCACTGTACTACTGCAGCCTGACTTGTTATGTAGTCCAGGCTGTCCTGGAACTCTCTCTGTACACCACACTGGCCTTGAACTCACTGAGATCTGTTTGCCTCTGCCTCCAAAGAGCTAGGATAAAAGGACCAACACCACCTGGCTTTTTTTTTTTTTAAAGAAAAAATACTTGTAGCCAGGCAAGTTGGTCTACAAAGGAAAAGCAAGTTCCAAAACGGCCAGGCTAGTCAGAGAAAGCCAGTCTGGAAACAAACACAGGAACACATGCTTTTCCTCCCTCTAGTCTCAGGCGCCAGTCCTTCTCTCCAGACACCAGCAGGAGGAGCTGCTGCTGCCTTCTGTCTGCTCTAAGTATCACGCAGCTGGCATAGAACCCACACAGATGCTCCCACTGGACCCCACGGTAGAGGACAATCTAAGTCAGAGAACACACAGACCCAGTGCTGCAAACCTGTAGCCTGGCTTGGGCTCACCAGAAGCTAACAGGTCAGATTCAGATACAGAAGCTTTGAAGCCAGGCTAGAATACTTGAGATCCTGTCTCAAACAACAAAACCAAAACAAACCCCAAACAAAACAACAAAAAATCCCAATCGCTTGGGCATAGTGGGCCTACCCTTTGAACACCAGCACCTGACTGAGGCAGGGGACTCCCTATGAGTTTGAGACCATCCTGGTCTACATAGTAAATTCAAGGCCAGGCCCTGTCTCAAAAACAACTGGGTTAGCTTTTCACTAACAAACAAACAAACAAACAAACCAGACACCTTTAAGTTTTCTGAGGTCCCATTTAAAAACAGATCTACGACGAGATCCAGTCACACGGCTCTACCAGAGACACCTGCTCACCCACGCTCACTGCTGCTCTATTCATTCTGATGTGGGAGGCCAGCCCCGCCCTTCCTGGGTGATTCACCCTGGGCAGTGGTCCTCACACTGTAAGGAAGCGGGCCGAGCAAGCCCCGAGGAGCAAACTAGTAAGCAGCACGCTCCACAGCTGCTTCATCAGTTCCAGCCTCTGGCTTCCTGCCCTGACTGCCCTGGATGATGGACCTCAAGATGTCAGGTGAAACAGACCCTCTCCTCAGCACAGCCACAGAAACCCCGACTGAGACAATTACTTCTTCCTAAAATCTCACCTACTCTCAGCAGAAAGTGATCAAAAGTATTCAACATTTCCTAAGGAAAGCTGTAGTAACTTTGGCTAATATTTAATTTCTCATACTCTTTTTCTATACCCACTCTGCATTATCTACGGCTAGGTCTTCTGAAGTGGAGAAGTTTCCCTACAGCAGGTAGCTCATTTCAGTATTCAACTTGTTCCTTATGAAAAAGGGATTCATAAACACTGGTTCAAAAAATGCTTTGAAGTAAATCATCTGATCTAACAATAGTATCAATTATAACTTCATCAAATTTATAAAAAACATTTCTAACAAATGTTTATATTCAATGCAAAAATTATTCAACGGACATTTCAATTTGTTTTTCTCAAAACAATCTTCAAATATTTCAGAGGATTTCAACAATATTTCAAATATCCTAAACACCACTTTCAACTCACCAAATTATAAATTCCTAGGAGAAGAGCTTCAATGCAGCCATTACTCTGTCTGTCTCTGCTAACTGTAAGTCGCAAATAAACCCACATCAGCTCGGGCAGAAACTGCAGTGTGAACCTCTTGAGCCGGACTTCTGAGCTACGATAGAGCTCAAACAGTTGGTGGCAGACAGGCTCCAGGAGCTAAAGGGAAACAGAGAAGCATTATTTCCATGGCTTGAGCTGTAACTATGTTTCTTAAAAAGCCAAATGTACCTTTATAGTATTTAAAAAATAAATTCTTCTTAAAATTAATTCCTCCATGTATGAGCTAATTCAAAATCGCTTTAATAGACTACATATTAAACGGCCAAACCTTGAACTAATTACTTTAGTACCAAATACTATCACTGTACTTTTGATGTACTAGGCTACTAACTTTATTAGGTAAGTAGTCTGTTTGCCAAATATTTATATTAGGTGAGCTTCACTGTCTGTTCTTACCAAGCCCTTCTGGTCTATATTGTATGTTTTTACACTTATGTATGTAAGCATGTATGAGTGGGGTACTGTCATGCCATGGCACACATATGGAGAACAACGCTGTGGGTCTAGTTCCCGCCTCCCGTCACATGAGTTCTAGGATCCACCTCGGCTGCAAGGGCTTTTATCCAGAGTCATCTCACTGGCTCATCTTCCATTTTAAGAAATTTCTTCTTAATTAAAATAACTTCAAATTTCAAGTAAAGCCATGACTTAGGTAATAGATCACTCATTAGGTTAGATTTTATAAACACATGACACGGACATCTAAAATTCTAGCTAACATATTTTAAATACCTACGGGGAAGAAGAAAAGATTTGAGACCTCACTAATTATACTTATTGGGCAAAGGTCCTGCTGCACAAGCACGAGGACCGGAGTTCAGATGCCCAGCGCCGATATAAAAACTGAAGCTATCGTGGCATGGGGAGGGGGGTAAGCAGACTCCCAGGGCTTACGGGCCACACAGCCCAGCTATGACAGCAAGCTCTAGATTCAGTGAGAGGCCCTATCTCAGGAGACAGGGGGAGAGTGCTAGAGGCCAGTGCTCAAAGCCTACTGCTGGTGTGCACACACACACACGCACACACACAAGCACATGTGTTCTAGAATCAGTGAGAGGCCCGACCTCAGGAGACAGGAGGAGAGTGCTAGAGGCCAGTGCTCACACTCTACTACTGCCGTGCACACACGCACACACAAGCACAAACACACACAGAGATAACAGGCACACACACACACATAAACACACACGCAATTCTGAAAAAAAAGTGCATATATAAATATGTTTTTCAATGCTTAATTGGCTAATTATTCTTGTATTACTACATGAAATGACTTGAGAGACCTCAAGATGGTAAAAACTAAATAAAACGAGCAATTCCACCCACTGCCAATTTAAAAAGGTTCTACTCCTGCTAACCACAGACTATATACACCTGGCTGACTTTTAACTACATATTAAAGACTGAGTAGAAACTAAATTTTTTTTTAAGTTCTTCAAGACAGGGTTTCACTGTGTGGCTCTGGCTGTCCTGGAACTCACTCTGTAGACCAGGCTGGCCTCAAACTTACAGAGATCCGTCTACCTCTGCCTCCCCAAGTGCTGGGATTATGCAGAATACGATGCCAAAGAAAATATAAAATGAACAGATTCAAGTCAATGCCCATCAAAATCCCAGCAAAATTCTTCAAAGACCTCGAAAGAACTGTACTCAACTTCATATGGAAGAGCAAAAATTTAGGATAGCAAAACAATCCTGTACAATAAAAGAACTTCTGGAAGCATCACTTCAAACTTTACTACAGAGCTACAGTACTGAAAACAGCCTGGTATTGGCATAAGAACAGACAGGAGGACCAATGGAACCAAATAGAAGACCCAGATTTCAATCCACACATCTTTGAACACCTGATTTTTGACAAAGAAGCAAAAAATATCAAATGGATAAAAGAAAGCATATTTAACAAGTGGTGCTGGCATAACTGGATGTCAACATGTAGAAGAATGAAAATAGACCCATATCTATCACCATGCACAAAACTCAAGTCCAAAAGGATCAGAGACCTCAATATAAAGCCAGCCACACTGAACCTCATAGAAGAGAAAGTGGGAAGTACACTTTGAATGCATTGACACAGGAGACCACTTCCTAAATATAACCCAGTAGCACAAACACTGAGAGAAACAATAAATGGGACCTCCTGAAACTGAGAAGCTTCTGTAAAGCAAAGAACATCGTCAACAAGACAAAACGACAGCCTACAGAATGGGAAAAGATCTTCACTAACCCCACATCAGACAGAGGTCTGATCTCCAAAATATACAAAGAACTCAAGGAATTGGACACCAAAAGATCACATAATCAAAAAAAAAAAATGGTGTTCAGACCTAGACAGAGAACTCTCAACAGAGGAATCTAAAATGGCTCAAAGACACATAAGAAAATGTTCAACATCCTTAGTCATCGGAGAAACACAAATCAAAACAACTCTGAGATTCCATCTTACACCTGAAAGAATGGCCAAGATCAAAAACACTGATGACAACTTATGCTGGAGAGGATGTGGGGAAAAGGGAACACTTCTGCACTGCTGGTGGGAGTGCAAGTTGGTACAGCCCCTTTGGATGTCAGTGTGGCGATTTATCAGAAAATTAGGAAACAAACTTCCTCAAGACCCAGTAATGCCACTTTTGGGTATATACCCAAAGGATGCTCAATCATGCCACAAGGACTTGTGCTCAATTATGTTCATAGCAGCTTTGTTTGTCATAGCCACAACCTGGGAACAACCTAAATGCCCCTCGATCGAAGAATGGATAAAAAAAAAATGTGGTACATTTACACAATGGAGTACTACAGGAGTACTACACAGCAGAAAAAATAATGACATCTTGAATTTCACAGGAAAATGGATGGAACTAGAAAACATTATTTTGAGTGAGATAACCCAGACACAGAAAGACAATTATCACATGTACTCACTCATAGGTGGTTTTAAAACATAAAGCAAAGAAAACCAGCCTACAAACCACAATTCCAGAGAACTTAGACAACAATGTGGACACTAAGAGAGACTTACATAGATCTAATCTACATGGGAAGTAGAAAGTAGAAAAAAGTCAAGATATCCTGAGTAAATTGGGATCATGGGGACCTTGGGGGAGGGTTGAAGGGGGGAACAGAGAAAAATGTACAGCTCAATAAATATCAAGTAAAAAAAAAGAAAAAAGATCGTTAGCCCCCCCCCAAATAAAATATAAAATGAACAGGGGGACTTAACAGAGTGGAGGACTCAAATGAAAGAACCACCAGGGTGCCTGGGGGGTCCTGTTAAAGTGAGAAAGAAAAAGCAGTGCTGCTGGTGTAGAGGTTAAGGGTTAAGTTATAATGGCCGGGTGGTGGCGGCGCACACCTGTAATCCCAGCACTCAGGAGGGACACAGAGGCAGATGGATCTCTGAGTTGGAGGCCAGCCTAGTCTACAGAGTGAGTTCCAGGACAGGCTCCAAACCTACAGAGAAACCCTGTCCTGAAAAACAAACAAAACAAAACAAATATAAGTTAAGTTATAACATAGGTAGTCACAATATGCAAAATTAAACTCTAAAAGTTCATATCAACGACTTTTATTTATGTCTTTAAAGTAGCATTGCTTTTAAGACTGCCCTAAGTTCTGTTGCTATTAAATAGAGCATGGCCATTTTCTGAAATAACATCTTGGTAGCACATCTGACGATGCTTCAGAATACAATTAAGATCAGGACCTAAGACACACCTGTCTACAACTACTGTGCACAACAGTTATAAGGTCCCTCGGTTTTCAGACGTCTGAATTAAAACCTTCTGATTTGGCAGTAATAAGGGTGGAACCCAGACCTGCCCCTGCAGGTTCATTTTTTTTTTTTTAAAGATTTATTTATTATGTATACAACAGTCTGCCTCGATGTATGCCCACACGCCAGAGGAGGGCGCCAGATCTCAGTACAGATGGTTGTGAGCCACCATGTGGTTGCTGGGAATTGAACTCACGACCTCTGGAAGAGCAGCCAGTGCTCTTAACCTCTGAGCCATCTCTCCAGCCCCTCTGCAGGTTCATAATGACAACAAATGCCAAGTCTCCAGCCTGGATTTCTCCAGCTGAGGTTTCCATTTTGACCCATGACCTTGCCTCATGTGTTATTATAAAGCATAATAATATACAATAGTCTGAATAATTTTAAAAATGTCTCAAGTTTTTTTTAAAAATGAGAACACTCTTCATATCTTTGAGTACTGAATCTAAAGATTTAGTACTAGAATCATTTTGCATTTAATTGTTTTCTGATCAAGATTTACTTTTATTTACACTTAACCCCTGAACCACATCCCAAGCACACATTTACTACATATTCATTACATACATGATAAACAGTCTATACGACCGCTGCCCATGAAGAGCTTACAATCTAAAGAGAAATGCATAAAACAAATAATTTTTAATAAGTATAGCTTAAATGTTAGGCAGTGCAAGATGAGGGGCAGGGCGTACACATCATTATTTAGTAAATTTCAAACACTCCTGACTAAAGATGTGTGTGCCCGAGTGTGTATCCGACCTACTCACCGACACACACAGCCCGCGTCTGAAGTTTTAACAGTTCAGCAGTACATTGCAGGAGAAAAAGCAGCAGCTGCAAGTCTGAGAGCCAGTCCAAACACAGGGGACGGGAAGGAGGAGGTCAGTAAGCAAGCGTTTAGTGAGAAGACAAAATAGGGATGCACTCTCAGTTAGGCTGCCGGTTAGAGACGGTTACCTGCCGGGACTTCTTCAGCTCGCTGCAGTGCACAGCAGAGGCACTCTGGGAGGCTGTATCTGGGAAGATAAGAAGCTACTTTCCTGTGTGCTCCTTTCATTTCATGTTAAAGCATACATGAATCCAGTGGATAAATTACCTGTCACTGTGTGCATCTGGCCTAAGCTAACAGACAGACGCGGCTGCTGCACTCTCTACCGTCTACCACAGAGTGAGTCACAGTGAACTGTTATTCTAAGTTACGGATCTTCACACTTTAGGTTCCCAAAAGCACTTCCTCTGGTAACTTCCAGGAGAGCTTAATAAACAGCATAATTTTGTGTTATCAGTTCACAGCTGATCAGAATGCTTGTAAATATCTCTACGGTATTAAGAAATTAAAAGTAAATGATATTAAAATAAAGAAGGCTGAATCCGTATACCGTTAAGATTTGTTTTCCAGAGAAGGAACACTCCAGAACACACACAAAAAACTATACATTAAATACACAATCATGGAGATGAGGGTGACTGCAGCTGAGAACCAAAGCACACCACCTCCAACCAGGAAAAGAGACCAAGGCATCTTCAAATGTAAGAAGATGGGGCGGGGAAAGCCAAAGCAACTACCAGAGGGAGAGCGAAGAACGGCTTTCCAGACCCACGGGGAGAGAGAAACCGGACACAGCTTCACCTTACTATTTGGAGTTTACTGTTTCAAAGGCTTCCTACCTCATTGTTCGAGTCCTGAATGACTTTATAGAGCGCCGGGACAAGGGGCTTCTTCCGGTGTAGAGTCGCTGCGTAACTGGTGATCTGAGTGTCGGGTAGTGCCTAAGATGAAACCAAGGAACAGCAAAATGCATTTCACATTTAGGAAACACGTTTCTTTTACATGGGTGCTACTTGATAAAAGAAGCGTCAAATAAGAAAATTTAAAGTAATATAATTAATATCAAGTAATTAACATACAAATAACTGTTTAGCCACAAAATGATTACAAGTCCCATATCTTCACTGTAACGTAATCGAGCCTAAAAGAGAGCAGGATACATTTCCTTACTTGCACTCATGCTTTTACAAAACACACTTCGTAAGTCTACATTACATAGCTTTCTACCAAAACTATTTGACTTTAAGTCACTAGAAATCAAAGCAGAAAACAAATATTATCATTAAAACTTGAAGACTTCAGTCATCTACTGGACATATTTTAATCCAACTATTTTTATTTCTACGTAATTCTTTTGACCTTATTCATATTAGTTATACTGGAAAGGAGCACCAATAAAGAAGCACAATTCCACACTCTGCAACTTCCACTTGGAAGCACACTGCGGGACCCTGATGGGCAGATCAGTGCCATTAACCCTAGACACGGTACCCTGGACACGGTACCCTGGACACGGTACTCCTGGACACAGTACCCTTAGGCATGGTACCCCTGGACTTGGTACCCCTGGGACACAGTACCCTGGACACGGTACCCTGGACACGGTACCCTGGACACAGTACCCTGGACACGGTACCCCTGGGACACGGTACCCTGGACACGGTAACCCTTAGACATGGTACCCTTAGACATGGTACCCCTGAACACGCTACCTTGAACTCCGACAGCCACTCTTCCACCACAGCTCGCTCGGACCCCAGCATCTTTCTCTAGTCTTCTGTTATCTGAAATGTAAGGCAGTATTACCTACAGAGATTACCAAAGGTCTGTAATGCATCCGTCTCACTAACCAAGACACTCAGCTGTATTTCAGAGAGAGGCTGCTACTCGGTTTGGAGTGCAATTAAAATTTTTCAAAAATAAATCCTACTTTTAAATGATAGACCAGAACCCATTGTCTTCCTGCTTTCACATTCTCCACACTTCAACATGGCAAAGGAGGTGTTCTTAAATCTACAGTCTCAGTAAAGAGAGGCTGAAGCAGGAGGACTGCAAAGTGGAGGTCAGCTTAGGTTCTGAACAAGCCTGAGCTACAGGGCAAGACGCTGTATCAACAAAGCAAACTGAAAACTGCAGTGGCCAAGTGAAATCCATTAACACCATGGAAGACAAACAAACAAGCACAGTTACACACGACAGAGCCAACCTAGTAACAAAATATAAATATCAAGTCTAGAAAGAGCAAGGGTTGGAGGTGGAGAGATGGCTCAGAGGCTGAGAGCACTGCCTGCTCTTCTAGAGGTCCCTAGTTCAATTCCCAGCACCCACATAGAAGCTTACAACCATCTGTAATGAGATCTGGTGCCCTCTTCTGGCCTGCAGGCAAACACGCAGAGTACTACATAACTCTAAACACACTAAATACACACACATACATACATACATACATAAATCTTAAAAAGAAGAGAAAAAGCAGCCGAGCGGTTGTGGCGCACACCTTTAATCCCAGCACTCGGGAGTCAGAGGCAGGCGGATCTCTGTGAGTTCAAGACCAGCCTGGTCTACAAGAGCTAGTTCCAGGACAGGCTCCAAAGCTACAGAGAAACCCTGTCTTGAAAAACAAACAACCAAACAAACAAAAAAGCAAGTTATAGCTGGAAAACTGATAACAATATATGTATTATGCAAAATAAATCAGATTCCTAAACTTTCTAAGATGAAAAAATGCCTTATTAGCAAAATCAAATTGAATAATAGTCTGTAAATTATAAATCTAATTAAAGTTTACATTTTTTAAAAGCTTGGAAACAAACATATGCTCAACTCTTAAGTGCTTGCCAGTGAGGGTAGTCTAACATATTTAAATTGATAAAAATGAGACACGTTGAACTTTCAAATGAAAACAAAGCAAAACCCCAAAGCTTTCTTCACTCAAAAAGAAGGAGTAAGGAAAAACAGGACATGAAGAACAGACCCAGAGGACGTGGAGCTGTCTGTGAGAGCGCAGAGGAGCGCTTCTGTGTTTGCCACACCGCATGCCACTCAAAAGATTAATCAGAGCGACTTGTAGATGTGTGTGTGTGTGTGTGTGTGTGTGAGAGAGAGAGAGAGAGAGAGAGAGAGAGAGAGAGAGAGAGAGAGAACCGTAACCACATTTCCCCCACACTGTTCGCTGCTACTCCCCTAAATACGAGATTCTCTGATTTAAGATTCCACAAGGACCTTAGAATATGTGTACAATGGAGCACTGTATCAAGTGCTGAAATAAAGAACAGGAAAAAAGAAAAGGAGTTGCCATGGTGATAGTGTGTCTTCTTAGCAATAAAACCCTACCTAAGACACTGGGTGCTAAGGACATTGTGTATAATGTGTTTTGTGTTGTCAACTCGATTCACACAGGAGGGAACCTCAACTGAAGAAAAGCTTCTGACAAAATGGTCTGTGGGACATTTTCTTGACTGTTAACTGGTGGAGATCTCAGGCCCCTGTTGGAGGTAGTTACCATCCCTACTCAGGTGGGCCTTGCACGTGTGAGAAAAGTAGCTAGCTGTGAGACACTTCACACAGGCCAGGAAGCAGCTTCCTCTGTTGGTATCTGCTTCAAGCTCCTGCCTTGAATTCCTATCTTGTTTCCCCCAATGATGATAAAGTTTAAGATGAAATAAAACCTTTCCTTCCCAGGTTGCTTTTAGTCATGGTGTTTATGAAAACAACCCAAACCAAACTAGACCAGCCTCACTGAGACCATGTTTTGATATAGACATATAAAAAAAGGGGGCAGAGGAAAGCAGAAGAGCAAATCAGATGCAAATATTTAAACATATATCCACGTGATGTGTCTGTGTCATGTGTGCACATGTACCCTAGGAGGCCAAGAAAGGGCATCGGATCCCTGGGACTGGAATTACAGGTGGCTGTGAGCACCAGATGTGGGAGCCGGGAACCAAAGTCAGGCCCCCTGCAAGAGCGGTGTGCACATTGAACCTTGTAGTCACCTCTCCAGCCCCTTGCACTGAATATAATTAAAATACGACTGACCTTAAGTTGACAGCCATTTTGTTTAGTAAACAATACAAAGTTCATTATCCTATCTACTTTGCTACAACTTGGAATTTCTTACAATGAATAAAAACTAAAATATTGATAAATGGAAGCTACAAATATACAATTCTGATGTAAGAGATAGAAAACAAGGCTCTTACAGTTATTTACTTACTTATTTTTGTGGGTGGGGCTATGGATTGTACATTCAGAGACTGTTCTGAGATCTAAGCAAAACTGCGAATCCTTGCTTCAGGAAAAAAGAACTAGGGCTCGGGACGCGGCTCCATTGCTAGAGTGCTTGCCTAGCATGACCCAGCACAGACTGGTAACAGATGTGTTCTGGCCTATACAATGTACAAGTTAGGAAGAGTTACTTCTCTGTCACCTCAAACTCCTTGTTTGAGGATAATTGTGGTATCTATGATAAAAAGGTGTTTAAGTTTTAGTTTTATTCAGAGAGAATTCTCACTACCTTACCGTCAGGAGTGATCAGGAGACAGAATATCAGAGACAACTGGCAGGGCCTTGGAGCACAGGGAAGCCTCCTTTCAAACACCGGGGGAGTGCCAGAGAGGTTTACGGTAAAGTGGGTAAAAGCATTTGCTGCCGAGCCTGAAGACCCGCATGGTGGAAGGAAGAGAACTGACTCCCTAAGGTTGTGTTATGACTGTCACATAAGTACATAATGTGCGCCCCACCCTTGCCAGGAAATAAATTAATATATATTTTTAAAAGACATGGAAGGGAGCTTCATTAAGAAAGACAGCGTAGAGTAGAAAAGTGAGAGGTGATAAATGTGGGGTGGCGATTTGGGGTTCCCCTCTGCATGCTGTGACTAGCATTGGTGAGTACAGAAACTGTCTTCAGCCTGTGACAGGACAGAATAGAGGCAGGTGGGAGAAAGAAGGCGGAGTCAGGAGATGTTGGGAACGAACAAGCTGGAACCTTGCTGGTAAACCACAGGCACGTGGCAATACTCAGATTAATAGAACTGGGTTAAATTAAGATGTAAGAGCTAGCCAGTAAGAAGCTAGAGCTAATAAGCCAAGCAGTGATTTAATTAATAAAGGTTCTGTGTGGTTATTTCAGGGCTGAGCAGATGGAACAAGCAAGCAGCCTTCCTACAACAGGGTAGGATGGAGTGGGATTTGGATGTGTAGGGGAGCTGAAGGAGAAAGACAGCCTTCAGATATATGCCCTGAACAAAGGAGATTTCCTGACCTTTCTAGGGTTTTCAGGGATGATCAGAAGTTTTAGCATGATTTAGTCTGACAGACCTATGTGCTACAATGGTTGGGTCCTGGGTGAATTTTCCTTGTAGCTCCAAGGGGGAGGGTGGGCCTACTTATCTCCTCCTCTGTTCCCCAGAATCTGTGTGCTCTAGACTTCATAGCAGGGGCCTGCCAGCTGCAAGGGGCCGAGGCCCTGATTTCTAAGAGGGTCTGTGATCTGACGAATGTACCTTGGACAGTTCACTGTCTTTACTGATGACTTCACTTCATAAGACAACCTGTTGTGTACTCCATAAAAACAGTACTTCCTGTGATGCTAGAGAACCTAATGTTGGTTATCCCGCCCTCCTGATGTGGATTCATTCAGATACAGAACTGCAACTCAGGACACCATCCCAATGAGCTCATTAGTCCTCACGGGGGGAGACAGTAAAGGAATACACACACTGCCGGACTGCCGGTCCTCAACCAGGCTGGATTCCGAACCCTGCGTGTCTACTCCCTCACAGCACCCACTCCCGAGTCTGCAGCACGTGACTGCTAGGTTCTGGGACGGCAAGCCTGTGTCTGTGCTGACTCACAGCTGGCAGGGGTGTAAGGCTGGTGGCACTGAGCCCCCTTGCCTGCAGCCACTCTTGAGACGTCATAAAGCTGGCTTTGCATCGGGACGCTGGGTCTGGCTCAGACTCCAGGCAGCACAGGCGCTGTCTTTCCGACTCTTCTTGTTCCTTGTCCCTACTCTGAGCACTGTCAATGTGAGGCTTTCACTAACACAGCCCTGCCAGCATTCCTGAATTCCAACTGTCTTCCCGGGTAGATTCATTCCCCGTTCTCTTCCTGACCTGACTTGGCATGAGTTTTCCCTGAAAACTGTGGAACTGTTGAGATGTGTGCAGGATCTTGGATTAAAGCAAAACAGATTTGGGAATGAGTATTTATGTGGGTTCTCTCTTCTCTTCCAGTCCCCTCTCTGTCTAGCTAAAAATGACTTTTGAACTCTGAATCCTCCCAAGTGGAATTACAGGCAAAGAAAACAACACTGGGTCTGATTTTATGCATTTTGCACATCATTAATAAACACTGGAAAGGCGGATTATTTGCTCTAGCCACAGGTCGACTACTCAGAAGCTGCATGTGGTTATTTCCCCGGATCATACAGAACAGAAAAAGAACACAGCCATGGTCACAAAAGCCGCTTCAGACAATAGTGATCCAGATGTACCCTGATAGCACAACTGTGCCCAATAAATTAACTAAATACAAGTAAAATTCAGACAATACATTTGTTAAATGCAATTGCTAAAATGATTCAAAAATTGAATTTAAAGGTAGTTAAGGTGTGATCATTTCAGGTAAAACTGTATAATAAATAATGCTACTCACCAAAGATTACCAAACATTCCTAACATGTTTAATCATATGGGAAATTTACTCTTCATTTTTAAAAGTCAAGGTCATAATTTTACCTGTCTTAGATCAGTTTTCTAAAGGAGGAGGTGGCACAGGAATGCGGCTGAGTTCAAGCGTGGAATTCATTTGTTGAGAGTTAAATATTTTCCAACTCTATAAAAAAATAAAAAATTAAAATAGTAAGAGAATATTTTCAAGAACATTTCACAAATGGTTTTTTAATATTTATGTATTTATTATGTATACAATATTCTGTCTGTGTATATGCCTGCAGGCCAGAAGAGGGCACCAGACCCCTTTACAGATGGTTGTGAGCCACCATGTGGTTGCTGGGAATTGAACTCAGGACCTTTGGAAGAGCAGGCAATGCTCTTACCCTCTGAGCCATCTCTCCAGTCCCTTCACAAATGTTATAAATGACACACTCATAAAACAGTTTACGTTTGTGTGTCTGCAGAGCTGATGGTGCACGTGTACACATGCATGAGGCTGCATGCACTGCACATGACCGTGTGGAAGACACCGAGTCTATGCCTTGATTGCTCCCACCTCCCCTCTCCACACAGCACTGAGTATGGAACTCTCCAGAGGCCAGCCTGCCAACAGACCAGCATGAGATACACCATTCCCCGTCAGCACTGAGATCACACACAGGCAGCACTGATCTCACACACATAAATGGCTTTTTACATCGAGCTCAGGTCCTTGACACCTGTGCAGTCAGCATGTTTACCAGCTCACTGTAGCTCAGTTGACCCTAAAACATCCTACAATAACTACCATATGCGTATACCTTTATCATATCCAAGAAAAAAATATTTTGGAGACAAAAAGTCTCAAATTTTAGCATCAAGTATTCCATTAATTACCTTTAAGATGTTGGGTAGGTTATTTAAATTGCTGGAGATTCACCTCAAGAGAAATCTAAAATCCTTACAGAAATATGGACTCTACCCAGCCTCACCATGCCACCCATCCCCACTCCCAAACTAAATAAATAACAAACAGAAAACAGAGTCTACAAACAGCCTTGTTAATTGGCTTATAACAAGGATAATACTGCAATGCAATTGGAAAAGAAGAGTCTTTTTTAATATTCATTTATTTATTATGCATACAATATTCTGTCTGAGTGTGTATGTCTGCAGGCCAGAAGAGGGCACCAGACCTCATTACAGATGGTTGTGAGCCACCATGTGGTTGCCGGGAATTGAACTCAGGACCTTTGGAAGAGCAGGCAAAGCTCTTAACCTCTGAGCCATCTCTCCAGCCCCCGAAAAGAAGAGTCTTAAAAGGATGTTAGGTGACTAGGGGATCTCTATGCAAAACAATGTACCGTGACCCTTAACCCCATGCTATTCACAAAAGTAAATTCCAGGGATCAGCAAGATGATTCTCTGGGTTAGGGCACTTGCTGCCGAGTAAGGCAAGAAACAGGACAGAGTTGGGAACCTTACACAAAGGCTGAGGTTGGCACATCAAGAAACCGGCTGAAAGAGAGGGAGCTGGAAAAGCTCCCCAGCCAAGACTGCCAGGAAACAGCAAAGCGCGAACCAAACAAGCCTGTGGGTGCTATGCAGATGGCGCACAAAGGGCACCGCCCTCCTTAGTACTGGCCTGCTGTCTTCTATTACTACACGCACTAGCTGCCCAACTCCTCGTTCTAACACGAAAACCTGGAGGTCTTCACTGGGAACCCAGGGAGCTCTGCCAACAACTGCATCACAGGTGACGGCAGTAAAGACAGCAGAGTGATGACCTCAGAAAACCTGCCCTCCATACAAGCAATGAAGCAGACTAAAGCTCTCCACGAACTCTGGGGATTAATCAGAAGTATAAAGCAAACCGGGAAGTGTGTACTCAAGAGAAGCCACTGTGTAGATGGCTGAATGAATCGGGCACGAGCCCAAGGACCAGAGTTCAGAGTCAGGACCTCCACACTCAAGCAGAGCAGACAGCAGTGTGCTTATAATTTCAACACTCCTACAGAAAGACGGGCAGTAGGGACCAGAGTTCAGAGTCAGGACCTCCACTCCAGCAGAGCAGACAGCAGTGTGCTTATAATTTCAACACTCCTACAGAAAGACGGGTGGTAGGGACAGGAAAATCCTAGGAAGCTCAAGGGCCTGAAGTAGAAACTGAACAAGAGACCCTGCTTTGAACAATGTGGAAGGTGAGGACCATACAAATCATACATGCTGTGCACACACATACCACATCCATATCCCCCTCTCATGGGAGCTTTGTAGAGTTTTAATCTGCCCTATTCCCACGCTCCACAACAGCTCTGAGAGCAATCAGTGAAAACCATAGGGACAGCAGCTGGAGGACGGGCGGGTTAAAGTGCCTTCAAGGCTTCACTCCCGGAGAAATCTAAT
Source organism: Alexandromys fortis (assembly GCF_014885135.2). Classification (NCBI taxonomy): domain Eukaryota; kingdom Metazoa; phylum Chordata; class Mammalia; order Rodentia; family Cricetidae; genus Alexandromys; species Alexandromys fortis. Next base: position 1,038,302 of record NW_026067986.1, on the reverse strand, counting down.
TTCCTGGAAGATGCCACCTACAAAGCTCTATCATTGTTTGGCATCAAACAAAAGTCATTCCCCAGAGGCAATTGTTGAAAACAAGGGACATTTTCTTTTTCTCAAAAACATTGAAGTTCCTTGAGGTAACGGGACAACAAATGGAACAAATATTTGGGCAACAAAAAGATTAAAAATCTGTAGATTTGATTGTATCTTAACCTCCAAAAATTCCCATCCTTACCTAGTTAACAGACCCAATTCAAAACAAGCTTTCCTAAGGTAAAATTATGTAAGCTAGCTGACATTTTCCTCTTTGTGTTTCCCCTCCATTCGTATTGTAGGGTGATACATGTATAAAATTTCCCACCGTATCTGAGTGTACAGTCTGGGGCTGTTAACATGCGTCCCTACGGTTGTACGATCACTGGGTGACACTCCTCCGTTGTCTCTGCCCCAGTCATCCTATTGTAGTCTTGGTCTTGAGCACTCTCAGCGCCTCCTACAGTAGTGTCAGGATTCTGTGTGACTAGCTAATGTCTCCTACTATAACATCTCCAAACTCCATATCTGTTCAAGAACACTTCAGACTGTCCTTCCTTGTTAAGGCTGGACCTTATTCCAGGGTACGCATTGGGCATTTTATGTTCTTCTAGTCAATTCATCTGTTAATGGGCCTTGGACCGCTTCCAAGTTTTAGGTATTATGAATGATGTTGAAATGAACATGGGCATACATACATTTCTTCAAGACCCTGACCGTAATTCTTCTCAAACGATCTCAAAAAGAGAAAGGAGGAAACTTAATAGAGGAGACTGAGTGTACTTGAGGCTGAGACAGGAAGATGCTCAGTCTAAAAAAAGTCTGTCTGGGGTACATCATGCGGCCATTTCAAAAAACAAATCAAACAACAAGAATCGAGGGAGTGAAACAGGAGCAGGCATCTCAGCACCAACACATTTCTCCCCTTCTAACAATGTTTACTATCAACTCAAATAAACAGTATAAGAAAAGTTTTGGTGTACATTTTCTAACTTTAAATATAATTAAATGTATATGAAGCATTTATGTTTAAAGTCTATAACAACAAATTAAGAAAATAGCTAATGAAATCTGAAAATCCCTTACAATATCTTTTAATGAATTTCTTTCCTATAATGAGGTCTTAGATTTATTATTTTTCTTTTTTAAGTGTATAAGCATTTTGCCCATGTCTGTGGAGCCAGCAGAGGCCAGAAGAAAGCAGCAGAGTCCCTTTGTAACTAGAGTTACAGACAGCTGTGAGCTGCCACATGGGTGCTGGGAACTGAACCTGGGTCCTTTGGTCCTCACTGTGCAAGAGAGGACCTCCACTTCTCTATCTTCTAGTTAGACATGATTTAATGACTTTCTAAAATTTTTAGAGACAGGCTTTCTCTGTGTAGTTTTGGAGATTGTCTTAGACTCACTCCGTAGATCAGGCTGGCCTTGAACTCACAGAGATCCACCTGCTGGGATTAAAGACACCACCACCTGGCTTAATGACTTCTTTGAATCAAAAAGTAAAAACGAGTTCCACAAACCATTTCACGACAGAAAGCAGTGTCTAGCATACCCGCTTCTTCCCGAAGCATCCCTGATAGAGTGCGAGGGATGCTCTGCCAATCACCACGTGAAGACAGCTCTCTGTATCACCCAAATTTTTAAGGTCACAGAGATTTTACAAGGCAATAAATACACCTTTTTCTTTAAAGGACAAACAGAGCCCAGCTATTATCTGAAGATTGTAACTACTGTGGCCACATTACTGCTAACTTTGACTGGAGCAGTTATACAATGAGACTGCAGCCGGCCACAAAAGCCAAGTAAGAGGAAAGAAATGGTTCTAGATCTAAGGCTTTTACTCCTACAAAATGTCACCTCCACCTTATTCTGTGGCCTTGTAAAATTCCCTACAACACAAAGAAAAGAAAAAAATTGATTTTGGTTTCCATGTGGTTTCATATAATAAACTGGCATTTCTACAACAAAGAAGCATCCCGCTAGGAGAAGGAAAGGGAAATACCTCAGTAGGCTCAGCTTTACATGACGTCTAAGACATAAAAAGACCTAAAAGAGAGGGGACCAGATATGGATGTAATGGATTGGCTAAGTGTTTTTTATTATTTAATTAATTAATTATTATGTATACAATATTTTGTCTGTGTGTATTCTTGCAGGCCAGAAGAGGGCACCAGACCCCATTACAGATGGTTGTGAGCCACCAGGTGGTTGCTGGGAATTGAACTCAGGACCTTTGGAAGAGCAGGCAAAGCTCTTAACCTCTGAGCCATCTCTCCAGCCCCTAAGTGGTTTTTTGAATTAGTGCTTACTCACTAGACTTAGAGCAAATGGCCCTGTTAGCAGGGATTGAGACATAAATTAAACACTGAGTTCCAACCCTTCTTTCCATCCCTCCTTTTCTCCCTCCCTCCCTTCCTTCCCTCCTCCCTCTTTCTGGAAACAGGTCTTGTTAGGCAAGGCAGGCTGGCACTGAACTTGTAATCAATCCTCCGGCCTGAGTGCAGGAATGACAGGCACGCACCCCACATGCAGCCTAAGAGGAGCGGCCTGACTGCAGGAACGACAGGCACGCACCCCACATGCAGCCTAAGAGGAGCAGCCTGACTGCAGGAACGACAGGCATGCACCCACACTCAGCACTCCGTCACCCATACTGATCTGCACGTCCATGAGAACCCAGGCTGTCTCACTTCTCCAAGCATTACTGTCTTCAGCTACTCTCCTCTTGGCGATACCCCGAACTATGTGCTAACTGTAACTGTCCAGCTCTTAACTCTCACACACTTTTCCCTCCGTCTACGCAGCCTTCCCCTCCCACCCCAACAGGCTGTCAACCTAGGCCAGGGATGTGAACAGAATTCATAACCCTTCAAGAAGAACAAAGTTCTAAGTCTTTTATTAGTCTATAACTAGGACTTACACTCTCACTAGATTACGAATGTACATGCGGGCACAAAGATTTAGTGATTTGGATACTAATAGAAATTACAGCTATTTTCATTGTCAAGTTAATAGTTATTAGAGACATTAAAATATCATTGTTTGTATTCATTACTGTGTATGATATATTTGTGTCCCACCCTGGATAAAACTACCTCTTATCCCATTTACCTATGTATTTAGATAAACATCATCCTAGGTGCTATTTGAGGATACTACGGATGACAGTCAACTATCTGCAGACTGAGAGACATAGATACCCTTTACTGGGGTGGGGGTCACACAATCTGCCGAAGGCCCAAACAGAACAGTGCTAACCCTTCCAAACAGGAGGGCTCTTCCTGCCCACGCACGCCTTCCCCAGGACATCCTCTGCCCTTCCTGGGGTAAGCTAACTACATCATCTCTGGCTTTCAAGCATCTGGACACGGAAAGGAGCTACACCACTAACTCTGTTGCACCTCTTACCAACTAACTACCTTGCAGTTTTGAGACGGGTTAACTCGTCATATGAGCCTTCTAACCAATCTCATATGAGATGCAAGCATCCTTTCTTGGCGGTTGTTCTGGATAACACTGACAAACACACTTCAGAGATGAACTATGTGCTAAAGCCATCTCTTGAGCCTCTTGGACGAGGATACTTATACCAGGTGGTGCATCAGTACACATTCTTCAGGAAAGGGGCATCTAAGACCAGCTGATACGCGGGTCCCAAATCAGAGGACAAATGTTGGTAGCATATAAAACACATGAGAGTGACTCTTAGGACCCCCTCCTCTTGGGTTTGGGAACAGCCTTTTTCTTCTGCCTTAGAACATGGAAAAGCTCCTTGCACTCCATTTACTAACACCCCTCCTAAAGGTCTCCTCCTCCTCTCCCTCTTACACCTTGTAAAAACTGATGTGGTAGACAAAGGCATAGTGATAGCCATTCCCAATAGATCTTAAAACTCAGTAATCTTCTTGTCAGAAACTTATCCTGTCAGGTGGTGGTGGCGCACACCTTTAACCCCAGCACTTGAGAGGCAGAGGCAGGTGGATCTCTGTGAGTTTGAGGCCAACCTGGTCTACAGAGTGAATTCCAGGACAGGTTCTAAAGCTACTGAGAAACTATGTTTCAAAAAACAAACAAAACACAAAAACAAAAAAGTTTATAAATCCTATTATTAAACTCCAGCTTCTCTGGAGCAGAGCACGTTCACTGACGACCACTATGCTACAGCACTGCAGTCTCTTGCCAACACCACAGGTTATAGTGCAGAAAAGTAACAAAACTGTTACCAGAAAAACAAACTGCATGAAAATCAGAATTAGGAAATAAAACATTTTATTGAAAAGATGTTCAAAAGTTGTACTAATTCTTCTTGAAAAGGAGAGAAACTGACTCAGATTTATAGCAGAAATTAAGGCTGATTCTCATTATCCCATTTCTATAATCCATAATGAGCAAATCCTTCATGCTTTACACTCAGTGTCTTTTGCACGTGCATCTTAAACCACTTCTACAACGATCTATTTGTGTGTGGCATGTGCATGGCCACACATGCCACCGTGTATGTGTGGGGACACGGGAACAACTTTCAGGAGCTGCTTCTCTCCGTCCACGCTGATGTGGGTGTTGGGGACTGGGCTCAGATCAACAGGCTTCGCGGTGAAAGCCTTTATCTACTGAGCCACTGTGCCTCTTATTTGATGTCTTAGCAAAGCTCGGGGGTGATGTCACTTACGGATTTGTCTTTTGTTCACACTGTTCGCATAGTGAACACGCTAACGCTCTACTACCAAACTACATCCCTAGCCTCTGGAATGGAAAATAACCTGGCCCCTCTGCGGCTTATTCCACAGACCACACAAAAGATTACATCATACAACATTATAAGATACAAAGACCAGCTGTACTGGAGATAGGAATGAAAATCTGTATATCTGTATTGAGACAATGGTTTCCCTTGTTTACTGAAGTACTATTCACAAGAGCCAAAAAAATAAAATCAGCTTAAGTTCTACCAACTGCTGAATGAACAAAGAAAATAGGTCATACATAATATTGAGTTAAAGGATGAAATTTTAACAACATGCATAGACCTACTGTACGTTATGTTAAATGTTAGTTACAGAAAGTCAGCTATCACATGTCCTCGCTCTTCTACAGAGACAGAGAATGAAGCAGTGGTCACCAGAGTTTAGCTAACGGGTGCTGTCAGCAGAGTTAGGGTACAAACTCTGATGCTCTGCTGTAGTGGGAGGGGCACAGAGAACCGCAGTCATCTGTATCTCAAAGCAGCTCAGGTGTGAATCTTCTCACCACAAACACACAAAAGATAAACAATGGAGGAGCTGAGAAAGGTCACCCTGATTTGAACGTTACATAATGTATGCTGTCCAATGTATGTACAAAGTAAAACACCATATAGTACCCCATAAGTGTCTGTAACTATGTGCCAACTGAACTACAAATGAGGAGGGTGAGATGGCTCAGTGGGTAAAGGTGCTGACCTCTAAACCCACACATTAAGAGGTGGCCTCTGACCTCCACACATGTGAGCCACACAGGCAGACACACATACACACTAAATAAATGAAGCACCTTTTTGTTTGCTTGTTTTTTGAGATAAGGAGACAGGGTATCTCTATGTAGCCCTGGCTGTCCTGAAACTTACTCTGTAGAGCAGGCTGGTTTGAACTCACAGAGATCCTCCTGCCTCTGCCTCCCAAGTGCTGGGATGAAAGGTGTGTGCCACTACCTTCTGGCTAATGAAATACTTTTCAAAATAGATAAAGTTGTTGGGTTTGATGGCACATAGCTGCAATTCCAGCTCCTGAGGCAGTATCAGGAGTTTAAGGCCAGTATTCAGGACAGGAGATCCTGACTCAATACAAAACTAAGTAAATGATAAAAATAAAAAGCCACTAGAACCAAGGATATCTAGCTCAGAGATGAGATGGCTCACATGGTAAAAAGTGCTTGTCGTGCAAGTCTGAGTTTGATCCCCCAAAATTCACAGGGGAACACGAGAACCTCAAAGTCCTCTGGTCACACATGCATCTCCACAAAAGCATGCGTGCATACACAATAACAAATCATTTTTCCAAGAACCAAGGATTACTTAGATAAGAAATATATAAATAAAACCTCAGTTGTTTTGTCTTCTGTGTTTCAGACAGGGTCTCATATAGCTTAGGATGACCTCAGACTTGCTATACAGTTAAGCTCTGGGATCACAGGTGTACACTACCATGTCTGGTTTAAGACCTCCCAGGGATGAAGCACGCTTGCAATCTCACCATTCAGAAGGCAGAGGCAAATCATCCAGCTTGGATTACTAGTGGATCCCCATCTCAAAATACCCCAGAGCAAAAGCAAACATCAAAGATACCATCAGGATTCTAGCTTCAGTACATTAAAAAGATGATAAAAGAGAAAATACAGCCAGGTGGTTAGGAAAAAGTAAAAAGAAAGCCATGTGGTGTATGATAAACTAACATTTAAATTTTTTGAAGCCTACAGTGACTCTGTAACAAAATGACCATTTGGTGACCCATCTTTACCAGCCAATGTCAGTGCCCTTTACCATATTCTATGACTGTTATTTTGGCAGTTAATCCTCAAACCTAAAAATTATTATAATTTTATGAATACTTAAACCATACCACTTCATATATTCCCATTTACTTCTTCTTTTCATACTTGTCTCCAAACAGCCAAACCCCTAAACATTAGGTCTAAAGTCCATGAATTTCTAAACTTAACCCATGTTAGGGTCAAAAGATTTGCAATTCTAAGTTTACTACCTATTATTGAGCAAACACCTGTTCATATATCAATCCACATAATTACATCAAAGTTTCACTGAAAACTGTTTAATCAAGTAAACTTGCAATTCTTTTTTTAATTAAATTTACTTTTTTTTTTTTTAGGTTTCTCTGTGTAGCCGTGGCTGCCCCAGAACTCGCTCTGTAGACCAGGCTGGCCTCTAAACTCAATCCACCTGCTGCTGCCGCCTCCCAGGGCCTGGATTAAAGGCTGCACTGCCACCAGCAGGTTATTTCTCAAGTTTAGTCAAGGACAGTACAGCTTTCTGACACATCAGGAAACAAGGTGAGGAGGCATCTGTGCAAACTAATTCATATAGGGCCAGCTTGTGAAAGAAAACAGCTTGGCTTGTGGAAAGCAGTGACGTGCCAAGTGAAAACTAACTCAGCCCAAAACAGTCAGCACATCCTTAGTTTCGGCGACTTCAGCTTCTGGCTAGAAAAGCTGCCCTAACTACGACATGAAATGGAAACAGTTTATTGAACTATAAAATGCTGGCAGATTTGGCAGCTGGCTCACAGTTAACACTGCTGCTACTGGTTCGCAGCACTGTGTGACAGAAGCTGAATTGGATCAGACTCTAAAGTGAAGGCCAGATATAAACGAAATCAGTCATCTCCTTCCTTCATACCCTCCCTGCACTAAGACTCTAAAGGGAAGCGCAGATACAACATATGCGTGTCCCCTTTTTTAAAAACTAAAAAACCTCCTGGATATTTTGAGATATCGCTATCTTCATAGAGGATTCTCAAAGTAGGTCCGACTCCTGTATGTGTGCTGTGTTCATGTATGTGTGGGCGCACATATGTGCAGATGAGAACGCATGTGAAGGCAGAGTCTGACACCAGCGGCTTCTTCATCCACGCTCCACTTCATGTGCACTGCAGCACGCTCAGCTGAGCCCAGAGCATGCCAGTCTGACTAGACCAGCTGGCCAGCTGCACTGGGGATTCTGTCTCTGCCCCCCAAGTGCCGGAATTATGAACTGGCCACCAACGCCCGTCTGGCATTTATGTGGGTCCTGGAGACCCAAACTCTAGTCCTCACGCCTGCATGGCAGGGGCTATACTTGCCCGGCCAGCTCACCGGTCCCTAAGCCTCCCTCCTTTCTGGAAGTACTGTATTAATAGCGAGCATAGGAACAGAGCTAGAAAGGGGGCCCATCAGATGGCTGACAGCAAAGGACTGTATCAACAGTCAGTGTAAACGGTTTTCACAGATTTTACATTTTAGACACCGAGAAGTATTCCATGCCTGTCATGGGAAAAGTAAACGGTCTACTAGCCAGGTAAAGATGTAAGAGGAAACAATGCTGTTGTCCTGGCATTAAAAGAGCAGCAAAATACTGTCTTGTTGTGTTGACAATACAACTGGGTTGAAAACTTCTTCCCATATTTTATCATATTATTTAGTTTTTAATTATTTAGTACTTTTCTATAATAACTCTCGGTCAGGCTGAAGATTATTTTAGAACCTCTACACTACAAGAAGATGTCAAAGCTGTGTACTAACAATGAAACAAACCCATACTGTCCACTAGGACAGCTTGTGGGCCTGGCTGTGGTGGTGCACGCCTTTAACCCCTGTACTTGGAAGGCAGAGTTGGATGGATCTTTGTGAGTTCAACGCCAGCCTCGTCTACAGAGTGAGACTGGGGGGGGGGGGGCAGCTTAAGGGTTATATTAAAAAAAAAAACAAATTTTTCAAGATCCATTTTGAAGCAAGCACTAATATTTCCTTACAACCAATGTTTCAATTTATTTACCAATGGCTTTGACATAGAAATATTTCAGAAAACAAAATCTCTATGATTTATAACCTTCCAGATTCTAGTAAATGATAATTTGGGATAGTGTTTTTTAAACTATTTGGTAATTCCCTACTGCCTGTTCGACTTACGGCAGTCTACAATGACACCTACTGGCCACTAGAAATCAGCCATTAGTTCTCTTAGCTAGAGTAGGCTGGTTACATAAGAGAAACACAGAGACACATACACTCTTAAATCAACCCACCTAAAGGCAAAAATTTGTTCACAGGTATTGAAAGCAGGAGAGTATTTCACCTAAAGCAAAAATGTGTTTTCTTCGGGGCCAAGGTAACATCATTCTTGTAAAAAGATAAGACGAGGAATGAAACACCAGCATCATTTTAAACTGTATTTAAGGCGCTAACAAATCCCTCAGTTCACCGGACATTTCAAAACAAATCCTAGTCACCATTTCTTTTCAGAAGGTATTCTGAGAGAGAAAAAACAAAAATTCTAATTTTATATGTACGAACACAAATGACCAAGAGTAGGGGGGGGGGGGATCAGATCTTAGAAAGTTGTCCTAAACATGTAGTTCAAAAACAAGCCCAGAAGGAAGAGACACTTCCCAATACTATGCTAATCCTCACCTTCTGACTTGAAGGCATGTCAAGAGCCTACCCTTCAGCAATTTATAGCGCTGCTTTTAAAATTGTATCCCAGTCTTCTCAGACGAGTTTTCCAATGAGCTATACAAGCAAAAGCCCTTCCACAACACACGCTGAGAGGGAGTTTGTTTTGGTACTGTATCCCACCATTCAGACCGTGAATTTACAACTCACAACTAGTTCCTCAGACTTAACGAAGCAAATCACTCAAAAGGTGGCTCTCCCCTGTTTAGAGTACCGTCTTATTTTCACCATCCTTAGCATCCATATATGGGGGGCAAGTTGTCGACCAACTAACTTACTGTCCGTTTTCTAATCCGAGTTTACCTTCCTCTCTGGATTTAGAAGGCTCTCCACTTTGCTGGAGGTTAAACACTCTATCTGTTCCTGCGCTGCAAAGCAGCCAATGCGTGTACTACAAAACATTTCGCCCATCTCGAGCTTAAACGTCGTGTCGTGTCTCAAGCCAAGTCCTTATTTGGGATAAGCGCTTCGTGACTACTCCTGCCTTCACGCTGTCCTCCTCCTCCAGAGCCTGCCTGGGTAGGAAAACACGGGAGCCAGCGACAACAAGAAAGTGATCACGTCTATCAACGGCTTGCAAGAGCTCCTCTTCCATGACGCTCGTTCGAGTTTTTCGGGGGGGAGAAAAAAATAACTGCCAGGGGTTACATAATGTACCAGCCGCTAGTTTGTAGCTCCGACCACCAAGAAACCTCTTCCTCCTCCGCACCCTGACAACAACCCCGAGGATTTCACTCAGGTGTCTGCAAACGCCGCGTCCTTCTCTAGCCTGAGGCTTCCTGCAAGAAATCCCTTCAGCCCTCACCGCCCGCGCCCTGCTCCTGCCTCCTTCCCCACCCACACCCTCGTCGCCCTCTCTAGGCCCCCCAAGTCGCCCCCACGACACTCACTGAGCCCCAAGCCGCCTCCTCCTCACGACCCTCCCGGGCTGGCTACCGGGTGTGCAGAGCTCGGGATCCGCCCCCCGCCGGCTCCCGCGACCGCAGCCGGAGTTGACACCTCCTCCCCCGGCACCGTACGCGTCCCCCACCTACCTGTCACCCCGCAGCAGCCTAGGACTTCCCACCGCCACCGCCACCGCCACCGCCTCCCGCAGCAGCCTGCCAACTGCAGCACAACAACCGGCCCTCTCATTGAGTGGGCCGGCGCGCTCAATAACAGCCGTTCCCATTGGCCGCGCCGCCGCCTCGGCCCGCCCTCCGGTGCGCCGCCTAAAAGAGTCCGCCCGGGAACAAGGAAAACGCGCTTTTCTTACCCGTCTCCTCAGCGTCCCCGAGCTCAGTCGGATGCTGGCTGCAGGGTGTGGCAAACGGTCTCGATGTCCAGTTTTTCTTACGCCGTCGTCTTTCTCCCTCGTCTGGGAGCCTTGCGCCGTGGTAGGAACGCTTATCGACTCCTCCGCTTTCCTGCGGTGAGGAACGCTCGTCGACAACGTCCGTTTCCGGTTGGCTCCGTCTGGAAGGTTGAATAGTGAGTGTCCTGAGAGGTCAGATTGCTGTCAGGTAATTTAGGGAGCTGGTGGGTGACCTCTGGGTTAGGAATTATCCAAACTGGGTCCAGGGGGAGTGCAGAAGTGATGAGAGGAACCGGGAGGAGGGGAGCGCTGCGGCCGAGTGCGGCCGAGCTGAGCGGAGGCGGATGGAGGAGGCCCCGATGGTTATTATAGCGCTTCAACCCCAGACACCCGACCTCCACTCCCGCCGCTGTCACCCGCAGTTTCCTCCTCGCCTTCTGGATTTTTTTTGGGGGGGGGGGGCGGGTAAAGAACAGTCCCCGATCCGAAAATGCTTAACCTAGAAAAATTCCACCAGATGCCTCACAAAATCACGTCCATTGCATATTCCTACGGTTACGGATTGGGTGCCAAAGTAATAACATTTCAGTCGGCTTTTCTTATATTTTTATGGTCATCTCAGTATTTGGATGAGGGAAATTTCAGTTATATACGTGAAAGCCCTGTGAAATTACACGGAGTGGAAGAAGCATCCCGTAGGGCAAGTCAGCCAACACGTCCTGTATTAGAACAAGCCACCTTGGGTGGAGGTAGATCATCACCTGACCTCTAAGTTGGCTTCTGACATAAGCAGGTAGCGTTTCAGTTTTCCATAATTACACGTTTGGTCTTTGTTGAGTTTATTTCTTTACTGTCCTTACATGAGCGATCCTGCAAGGGAAATGATTTCCCGCCGTCGAGTGCTCAGTACAGTGTAACTCACCTTTCCCGTGGTGTGAGAGAACCGGTTCCTTTAAGGTGTCCACTGACCTTTATGTGGACGCGTGCACACACAAATCAATGAGGCTTTAAATAAAGATTCCTTTGAAAAGAGGAGTCAGGCATATGCACAGGACTGTACTTGTAGCACTTGGGAGAGAGAGACAGAAGAATTGAAAGTTCAAAGTCATCCCTGAATACATATCAAGTATTCATATGTGGTCAGACTGAGTTAGGTAAATAAAACAGTGTTCCTGTAAGATGGGGTGGCGCCTACCTCATTGATAAAGTTATGTGTGGTTCGTTCTGAAAAAAGTCTGATAAAACATATTCCTTGTCATATACATACAGAAATTTCTCTCAAGTAGCAATGTCCAATAGGAACGTAATGGAAGCCATGCATGTAGTATTAAATTTTCTAGTGGATGCTAAAAGTAAGAAAAAAAGTCATCTAATATATTAAATGTAGTCTCATTTAAAGATATATTCTGAAACCAAGCATGGTAGCACACGCCTTTAATCGTAGCTCTTGGGAGGCAGGGGCAGGTGAATTTCTGAGTTCAATACCAGCCTGGTCTACAGATTGAGTTCCAGTACAGCCAGGGCTACACAGCAAAACCCTGTCTTGGGGATATATATATATATATGTATTCACGCACACGGACACACATATAAACACTCTGTATTACTAATGAACTGTTCTACATTTCATACTGTCTTAAAATTTTTTGTATGTTATGTATACAGTATATCCATATTATTTACATAAATATAAATACTTGGTCTGTGCTTGTATTTTATAAGGTTGAAAAGTATATTCATACACCAGATAATTCCAAAGACACTTTAGTATTTTCTTATAAATGAATTTGCTTTGGTACTTGGTCCTCTCCCAGGGGACCTGAGTTTAGTTCCTAGTACCCACACCAGACAGCTCATGACCACCTATTATTCAGATTTAGGGGATGCAATATCTTCTCTGGCCTCCCTCTCATACATGCATCTCACACACACACACACACACACAAATAAGGTCTTTTTAAAAAGTTAAAATTCCAGGTTCCTTAGCTGCATAGCCACATTCCAGAGGTTAGTGGCTACCTAACAAGACAGCACAGATCCAGGAGAGGAATTGGTGGCCATAGGTATCCAAATGTTCTTTTTGTTGTTTATTTACATTTTGTTTTTCCAGGCTGGCCTGGAACTCAAGAAATTCACCTGCCTCTGCTTCCCGAGTGCAAGGATTGAAGGCGGGTGCCCGTACACCCAGCAAATGTTCCATTTTCTGGGTCATGACGGTTTTTCCAGAACAGTTGTGCTCAGTCATAGTCTCACCACTTGGATGTGAACATGGAAGGCACACTACAGTGTGTTCTCTGCATTTCCCAATCTTGTTTACTTAGGTAATATTGCATTTCCCAATCTTGGAAGGTAGATTTTTATCCTTGTTTTGTGAGGCAATAGAAGTCCAGAAAGCTTCAGGGGTTTTCTTGCATTTTATAGCTATTAGTGGTTCAAAAAAAGATGATTTTAAACTCTTTCTTTGAACATTTGAGATTTTCTTGTTTAATTTATGGCTATTTTGAAATAACAGTAACCCCAACACTCCAGAGGCAGAGCAGGCAGATAGGTCGCTGGAACTTCAAGGCCAGCCTGGCTTCAGGACAAAAGCTCCAGAGAAATCACATCTTGAAAAATGGATGACAGAGAGAGAGAGACTAGTTATAGCACTGACTTACTGCTTAGAGTCTCATTGTCTTCATCTATAAAAAGTGTTTGGTTGTTTTTATTTTGTTTTGTTTTGGTTGGGTTTGTTTGTTTTTGTGAGACAGAGACTCTCTACACAAAGCCCTGACGGTCCTGAAATTCACTATAGACCAGGCTGGCCTGGAAGAACTAGTATATTTTTATAAAAGCTCTCTACTCAGAATTGTCAGGTATTTATCGTTTTAAAAGCATTTCACTTGACACATCCTCATCAACTTTGGCTCTCTCTTTTTCCCGTAGACATGGCTGCTGGGCATGGACACGGGCAGGGGCACGGGCATGGTCACGATAAACTGGTCCTTCCAGATCACACACAGTGGAAAATAGAAGGGACACCGCTAGAGACAGTGCAGAAGAAGCTGGCCGCCCGGGGGCTGAGGGACCCGTGGGCTCGGTAAGATGAGTCTAGGCGTGTCCTTCTTGCTCTGGGTACCGGGAGAGACGACTCGGCGGAGGCTTCTCCTTCCACCCTGTGGGTCCTGGGGAAAATGGCTCTATTTTTGTTTTGTTTTTGTTTTTGTTTTTTCTTTTGAGACTGGATTTCTCTGTGTAGCCCTGTCTCTGTCTCTTAGAACTCTGTACACCAGGCTGGCCTTGAACTCACAGAGATCCACCTGTCTCTGCCTCCCCAAGTGCCCAGCGAAAAATGGCTTCTTAGCTTTAGTTGGGATCTTACTATTTCATAAAACTTACGGTGTGAATCTTTTCCATGTGTCTATTGAACTCACATCAGTCTTGAGGTAATTTATGCCTTTATAATGATGAATCTTTTAGAACACATGTGATTTATGACTTTTTGAATTTTCAAGCATTATTTCCTTTTTATACATATCCTGAATATTTTGTTGAATTTATTTATATTTCTGGTACTATCATAGGTGTTATTTTAAATCACTATTTGTAGCTCTGTTATTGACAATTAAGATTGTAATTAATTTTCACATACTGACTTTTTATATCCCATTTATTATTTAGCTAAATTTTTGCCCTAGTAAACTTTTTTTTTTTTCCCAGACAGGGTTTCTCTGTAGCTTTGGTGCCTGTCCTGGCCTAGTAAACTTTTTTTTTAATGTCTTTTAATTTTTTCTTTTAATAATGATCATTTTGTCTACAGAGACAGCATCACTTTGTCTTTCTCAGACTGTAAACTTCCCTTTATTCTTGCGTGATTGCAATAGGTAACATGGAAAAAGAAACCAAAGAATTTTAACTTCTTTTGTTTTTTTCCCCTGGTGGCTTTGCAGCAGATCTCACCAAGTCCCTCGGGCTAATGTGAACAGTAGTCGTGGCTTTCAGCCTCTGAGCGCTGGGCTGGAGGTCTGGACGTCACTTCAGCTTCTCCTTCCTGTTGTAAAGTCAGTCGCCCCATTGTCCCGCTTGTTCCTGCTGCTGGTTCAGCCAGCATTCTGACCTCAGCCTCCTCACTGGCTGGACTGGAAGGACTTAGCACACCCCTCTCCTGAGAGCGTCTCTTTTCTGTTAATGTGCTGAGTTATCTGTACAAACTTCCAGATACTAAACCATATTGCTTTTCTGGGCTGAGCCCTGTTTCTTCGTGATAAATTATTTTTGTTTTGTACATTGCTGGTTTTAATCTTCTAAGATTTTGTTCAGAACATGCAACAGGCCCAGTGTGGTGGCGCACGCCTTTAATCCCAGCACTCAGGCAGGTGGATTTCTGCAAGTTCCAGGCCAGCCTGATCTAGCTCCTGAGCTCCACAGCCAGAGCTACTTCTAACGTCTTTGTGTAGTTCTGGCATCTAAACTAGTTTGATTTGTTTCCATNTAGATTGTCTGTACAAGAAGACATTTCTTCCTGTAGATTGTCTGTACAAGAAGACATTTCTTCCTGTAGATTGTCTGTACAAGAAGACATTTCTTCCTGTAGATTGTCTGTACAAGAAGACATTTCTTCCTGTAGATTGTCTGTACAAGAAGACATTTCTTCCTGTAGATTGTCTGTACAAGAAGACATTTCTTCCTGTAGATTGTCTGTACAAGAAGACATTTCTTCCTGTAGATTGTCTGTACAAGAAGACATTTCTTCCTGTAGATTGTCTGTACAAGAAGACATTTCTTCCTGTAGATTGTCTGTACAAGAAGACATTTCTTCCTGTAGATTGTCTGTACAAGAAGACATTTCTTCCTGTAGATTGTCTGTACAAGAAGACATTTCTTCCTGTAGATTGTCTGTACAAGAAGACATTTCTTCCTGTAGATTGTCTGTACAAGAAGACATTTCTTCCTGTAGCTCTCAGCTTTCTGTTCAGAGCAGTCAGAGCAACCAGAGCAGGAGCTCAGTCTCCTGAAGCTGAGGCTGTGAGCCCTTGAGTAATAATGCCAGCTGCGCATCCTTCTGTGCCAAAATAGATTAGACGTCAGCATGCCTAGTATTTATGACAATAATGTTGGGTAGGTAGTAGTCAACTTTGAACAGAAGGTCAACTTCATATTTTATATGTGAAACTTGGTCATATATTCTTACTTCTACTCTGCCCAGAAATATTCCCACTATGACTTACATTATTAAGTAGTCTAGCTTTGGAGCAGATGTGGTGGTGCATGCCTGGAGCTTTACAGCTCAGGAGACTGGAGCAGTATTGCCACAGCTTGGCCTGTATAGAGAGATCCTGTTTCAAAAACAATGCCGGGCACAGTGGCTCAGGCCTTTAATCCCAGCACTTGGGACACAGAGGCAGGGAGATCACTGTGAAGCCAGGCTGGCCTATAGAGTTCTAAGAAGCCAGGGCTGCATGATGAGACTCTGTCTCAAAACAAACAAACAAAAACAAAACAAAACAAAAACCGAAAAGATACTAATGTAGCATTTCAGTATTTTGTCTCGGAGAATTGCACGTGATTGTCATTTTTCTCCTCCCTTCCAGCAATGAGGCCTGGCGATACATGGGCGGCTTCGCAGAGAACATCTCCTTCATGAGTGTGCTGTTCAAAGGGTTCAAGTGGGGGTTTGCTGCCTTTGTGGTCGCAGTAGGGGCTGAGTACTTCCTGGCCTCCCAGAATGGTGATAAGAAGCATCACTGAAGGCAGCACCTGGGCTTATCTCCTGACTTCTCTCTCTAGCGTCCTTGGCTTAGTTAAGTTAAGAAAGAATGGCTTAGTTAAGTAAAGAAAAACTTTGTTTTGTCTTGTAATGCTTAAATAAAGTTGGAAGGAAAAATGTAATGTTTGTACCTGTAATTCCAGCTCTTGGAAAGCTGAGGCAGGAGGATCATGAATTCAAAGTCAGCTTAAGCTACATAGTGAGGCTGTCACAATAAATAAATAAATAAATATGCATGTGTACACGCATATGTGTGTATTGGACTTTGTTTGGAATGGTGGGTGTTGGGGGTACCAGCGGCAGTGCATTCTGCATGCAGCCACCTAATTCAACTTAACAAATGTATTCCAAGAGTTACCTACTGAATCTAGTGAGCCTGCATGTGTGTAGGTGTGGAGCTGTCCATTGGGGCTTAGATAACAGAGGCGCAGAACCCCACCACCACCAACACCAATAAAAAAAAAAAAACTGGCCGGGTGGTGGTGCAAGTCTTTAATCCCAGCACTCGGGAAGCAGAGGCAGGCGGATCTCTGTGAGTTCGAGGCCAGCCTGGTCTACAAGAGCTAGTTCTAGGACAGGCTCCAAAGCTACAGAGAAACCCTATCTTAAAAAAAAAAAAAAGAGGAAGAATAAGAAACTGGAGAGATGGCCCAGCAGTTAAGATCTTTGGCTGTTCTTCAGAGGACCTGGGTTTGAGTCCCGGCACCCCGTGGTTGCTCACAACCTGTGACTTCAGTCCCAGGAGGTTTGACATCCTCTGCTGGCCTCTCTGGGCTCCAGACATCCACAGACATACATGTCAGCAGAACACCTACACGTTTAAAAAAAATCATTTTAAAAAAGATTTTAGGGGACTGGAGAGGTAGCCCAGGAGTTAGGAGCACTGGCTATTCTTCCAGAGGACCCAGGTTCAATTCCGAGCACTCACATGACTGCTAACAAATGTCTGTAACTCCAGTTCCAGGATCTGATACCTTCACACCAATGCACATAAAATAAATATTTTTTTAAAAAAAATTTAAAGAGTTTATTGAGAAGATGTATTCTTTTCTTGAGTACCTCAAGCCAATTAAAGTCAGAATAAGCAATCCTAAATGAGGCAGAATTTCTAATAAAGGTCAAGTGGTAAAATGGAATCATTAGGAACTTAAGGGAGCTGGAGAGATGGCTCAGCAGTTAAAGAGTATGCGCTGCTCTTCCAAGGGACCTGAGTTCAATTCCCAGCACACACATGGCAGCTCACGACTGTCCTTAACTCCAGTTCCAAGGGATCTGCCACCCTCACACAGACATACATGCACACAAAAACACCAGTGCACATGAATAATAAGTAGTTGGAAGAAAGAAACCGCAGTTAATGGCCAGCTCAGTTGGTTTGTTGGTGAGCACTGTCTTTCTTGTGTACAGTAGCTGGATTCTTGCACTGGGGTGTGGGGAATTCATTCTCTCTCATTCACTCTGGCCTTTTCTTAATAAGGAACTAAATTCATTCCTGATGGCTCTGACATCATCTCATCTCCCAAAGGCCTCTACCTCTAAATACTGAGTTAAAAAAAAGAAAGAAAGAAAGAGAAAGAAAGAAAGAAAGAAAGAAAGAAAGAAAGAAAGAAAGAAAAAAGGTGACATGATTGTTCCCAGGTTTTGGCACCAGATGAATGAAAAAAATAAAGAGGAAATTTGCATGTGACGGCTCCTAGGTGTGGTGAAGGAGAACGTTTATTGTCGATAAAAGGGGGAACATAGCCAGAGACAGGGACATCCGGGAGAGTCCAGAGTGGACATGCCCAGATGTCTTTGCTTCTGTCTGTTTTCTCCCATTTTCCCAGGGTTTGAGACTTAACAAATACCATCACAGTGGAATTAAGTGTCAACATATTTTAGGGGAACACAAACAACCCACTGCATGTTGATTAGAATAACTAACAGCAATGATTATTTTCAAGAAACCAGCTTTCATCTTTGAAGCCCTGTGGAGACCTGGAAATAGCAGCCTATGGCCACATCGACCAAAGGTCAGAGAGTTGGAACTTACCTCTAGTTCCTCCAAGGTTATAGTGTTACCACCTCAAACAAAGGTCTCACCTAGAGATAGAACAGAGAGTTCTGCTCTTTCAAGGTTGCTGTCAATAGGTGTGGCTAATAGCCAGACCTTGTGCTGCAGGAAGAGAGAAATAGACTATTCCTACCTCAAACAAAATTCTAAGTATCCAACTAAGTTCCATTTCCCTTTGTGGAGATAACTTGGGATTCCACCTAGGGAGTGGTTTGCCTATGGAATGATTTGGTCTAATATGTGAGCGTGACTTGTTTTGTTCTAGCAACAGAATGTTTAACTATGAATGCAGCCCGCGACCTTCGATTGGTCTGTTCATTTTCTTGTATCATGTTAATGCAGTCTTTTGTCTTACTCCTACCTTTTGGGGTCAGGGGTTTTTAAGCAGTTGGAAATTTAACGCAGGTGAATTTCAGTACTCCCTGGCACTCCCTCCTGATACTATCCTATATGTTTCTCCGTTTTATTATTTTCATTCACGTCTTCATATTCTTTACTATATTTCTAAATCCCCATGCCTCTACCCTGGCGAGAGGTATTTTTGTTGAGGCTGGTCCCTGTCAAAGCCCTTGTCTCTGTAATGTTTGAGTTTGACTTGATGGCCAGCAAGGCCCAGGATCTGGTCTGACCCTGGCCTATTTTAACCATCTTTCCAAGAACAATAGATTGGATTTATTTAAGAAAATACATTTATTGATTTAATAGTCTAATTATTAATATAGTTTGCTATGATGGGTTGATTTTGATAATGGCATCCTTGAGAAAAGGCAATTACAAGACAAGAAATATAAATTTGCATTCTATTGTCTGAACGTTAATGAATCACTTTACATGATGAACATGTCACAATTGGAGATGAAGTAATGAAATGTTATTTTACTTAATGAAACTGTGTAATGTCTAAACATTAGACAATGCAAATGAATCAAAACATTGTACACATAAATTTTTATAATGATGTTTTTAGCACTTAAACTTATAATTTAATTAAAAAGTTACATTAAAAGGAAAGATACAAGCCGGGCGGTGGTGGCGCATGCCTTTAATCCCAGCACTTGGGAGGCAGAGGCAGGAGGATCTCTGTGAGTTCGAGACCAGTTTGGTCTACAAGAGCTAGTTCCAGGACAGGCTCCAAAACCACAGAGAAACCCTGTCTCGAAAAACAAAAACAAAAACAAAAAAAGGAAAGATACAGAGCAGAGAAACAAACACTGGGGTCCCTAGAAATAAGATGGTTAACTCGTTAATAACTACATTGAGAGTATGTAGTCCAAAATTAATTAAGACAAGGATTCACTATGTAGTCCAGGCTAGCCTCAGACGCACAGAGATTTGCCTGCTTCTGTCTCCCCTGTGCTGGAATGGGTCCAAAGTTAAAACATGCCAATTAAAAGATAAATTTTGAGCCAGGTGGTGGTCTTAATCCCAGCCCTTGGGAGGCAGAGGCAGGTGGACCTCTGTGAGTTTGAGGCCAGCCTGGTCTACAGAGTGAGTTCCAGGACACCCAGGACTGTTTCACAGAGAAACCTTGTCTCAGAAAACCAATAAATAAATAAAATAAAAGATAAATTTTGGACTGGGTGATGACTCAGTCGGTGAAGTGCTTGCTGTACAATCATAAGGGCCTGAGTTTGGATCTAGCACCCAAGAGAAAACGGGCACGGGGGTGCGTGTTTGTTACCCCAGTTCCGGGGGATGGAACGGATCCTGGGGCTTTGCTGACCAGCCAGTCAGGTAAGCTCCAGGTTCCATAAGAGACCCTGTCTCAAAAAATACATAAATAAGGTATAGCGATAGTGGAAGGCACCCAGCACTGGCCTCCGCGTGTGCGTGTAGGGGTACACGCGTGACCACACACGCATGCGTACATAAGACAAGTAGACCTGAGCACAGGGCCGTGTGCCTGTAGGTCTAGCTACATGAGAGGCAGAAGCAGGAAGACAGCAGTTTGGAAGCCAGCCCGGGTAACGCAAGGAGACCCTGCCTTAAAACCTACTGGTCCCTCTCTAGTCTTAAATATTTACGCAGAGCTTCAAAACAGCTGAAGCAAACAGAGCTCAAGGGGGGGGAGCCGTAGCTGCAGCTCTCAATGCTCTGTTTTCCGTAATTGATAGGACGAGTGGGAAACAAGGCTGCTGGAGTCTTGAGCAACGCTACCACCCAGCTTGATGCAATATTTATAGAACGCTGGAGCAAAGGCAGAACACATTCCCAGAGTACGAGGGACATTTACCATAACTGATTAGATTTCAGGCTCAGTAGAGTTAAGACTACTGGAATCGTCATACACACAGCTCTGCAAAAAACAAACGAAAAGCCACAACTGAAATCATACAACATGTACTCTCTCACAGAGGACATAGGAATTAGGCGAATCATTAACCTCTGGAAAATTGCTCTTTATTTGGCTGCACAATTAAACAATAAATGGCTTCACCAAAAGGAGCAGTTTTAGGTAGCGTCTTTGGTGCTGTGTCAGAACACTGACCAAAGCAATGTGGGCAGGAAAGGGTTTGTTTCATCTTATGGTTCCGGATAACTGTTCGTCAATGCAGGAAATCGGTTCAGGAACTCAAGGGAGGAACCGGAGGCAGAAAGTGAAGCAGAGATCACGGAGAGACATGGGTTGGGTTGCTGGCTTGCTCCCTATATAGGTTACTCAACTGGTTTTCTTATTCAGCCAAGGACCACCAGCCCAGGGTGGCATCGCCCACAAGGAATGGGCCCTCCCCTGCCAGTCAACCAAGAAAATGCAGCAAGGCTCACCTAAATTCCAGTCTGATGGAGTAATTCTTTAACTGAGGTTCCCTCTTCTCAAACGATTCTAGTTTGGGTCAGGTTGACAAATCTAACCAGCACGGACTCTAGGGAAGGTAAAAAAAAAAAAAAATAGCAAAAGGGAAATGAGATAGATAATCAGTGTACCCAAGTTCAAGAACCGCAGGTGAGACTAATGTTTAGGGGTGAGCAGGAGGAGAAGACACAAATGAGGAATATGAGGAGAGGGAGAGAGAGAGAGAGAGAGAGAGAGAGAGAGAGAGAGAGAGAGAGAGAGAGAGAGAGAGAGAGAGAGAGAGAGAGAGAGAGAGAGAGAGAGAGAGAGGGAGAGAGAGAGAGAGAGAGAGAGAGAGAGAGAGAGAGAGAGAGAGAGAGAGAATGTCATAGAAGTATAGAAATCCCAGAGAATTAAACAAAAACATTTTATACACATCTTTAAGACAAATTTGGTAGCTTTGGTGAAATTGATCCTGCTTTCTTTGTTCATCTTGTTTTCTTATGCTTAAGGTCTTGTACTTTTGGCCGTCTTCCTGCCCCTGCCTCCTGAGTCCTGGGATCACAGGAGTTTGCCCCCACACCCCGAAATACTATCATTTTGTGAGACAGATCGCCAGGCTGGGAGTGGAGGCATAGCTGAGTCCGTGCACAGTCCACGAGATCCAGTCCTCAGCATCACTAAAAACCAAAGCTGCAGATGTTCACGCAAGGCGATATAGCCCGAATGGCTTTGTGTCTATTAAAAATGTTTGTATTTCGGGGTAATTGTACATTCGTGGGCTGGGTCAGGTAGAGGAAAATGAAGCGAGTGCTTGGCATATTGAAAGTGAGAATGACGGCATTTTTGTGTTTTGTTTTTTGCTTTTCGAGACAGGGCTCTTTTTTTTTTTTTTTTGTCATTTTTATAACTTCTTTTCGATCTGCCGTAATTTTTGCTGAAAGTAAAGAGTGAAACTTTCCGTCTGTTTCCCGAATTTGGAAATTATTACTTGAATCCCCTAGCACCTACGAAGCACTGATTGCATTGTTGTCTCATGCGTGGCCATTGTCTAAACTAGTGTGCATCTCATGTGGGTTTTGCTTCTTGAACAGGGCCAAAAAGCATTCAAATAATGCTAATTACCCGAGCATGACTGAGCACCACACATGATAACATGCAATGGTGTTATTAGACTACTTCGTGTGTGGGACAAGTCCACGGAATGAAGGTAACAAAACCCAAAATGATTTGGCTACTAAGTTTCAAGTTAGATTTTTGGATACGGGTCTAATTTGAGAGCCCATAGAAACAATGTGTTACCTTGTCTATCACAGTATACAGGACGAGCAAAACCATGCACTGTGGAAGGAGAAGGCTTTTAAGCTTCTAATTATGCTTATCTTCGTGTTTATTGCTGATGAATTAAATCTGGCTGGTTTTCTTTACAGCACGGGGAACTGAGCCCAGTGCCTCATATTCTGTCTCTGTCTCTGTCTCTCTCTCTCTTATTTAAAGTAGTGCCTCGGCGGTTGCACAGACTGGCCCTGAACTCCTGTCACCTAGGCTGGTGGTGTGTTCCTCTGCCACAGTCTCCCAAGTACCTGGGATTACAACCCTGTGCCACCAGACTGAGATTATTAAATAAACTCAAAATGGGGTACTCGCTCACAAACCGGATACAGAGAGCTTACATAGAATTTAGGAAGAGGCCTTGTGAGGGAGAGGTGTCCTGATCACCGAAGGAGATTACAAAGGTCATCCAGAAAACTGTCACAGGCTGCACTTTGTGCGTGCTAGGTTTGTGGGATTCATAATCCACGGGTTTGAAATAACTCACGTCCATTGGGGACCTGAGCAGCTTCAAGAGAGTTTCACAAAGAACCCAGTGACCAAAGCCAATACCCACGGTACAAGAACAAACAAATAAGGATAACACAGCCATAGACTCTGCCCGCAGTGTTGCCTGTGTGACCTCACCACGGGAAAGCCATCTCCTCCCCTCCAAAGTACCAAGAAGACAGAAATACGGACTTGGACCAGGTGTCAATGCAGGGAACCTTGCCCCAGGAGTGGACTGGCTTGGTAACTTAGTTCACAGCCGTACAGAATCAGCACGATTAGAACGACCTTAAACACTACACTCCACCTGTGTCTTGCCTTCTATTTCTACATGTATGTGTTTTCCTGTATGGTTATTAACATACAAAATATGAACTCATGTAAAGATTGCTTTAGACTCCGTTAGAATAAATTAGCCTTGCTGCGTATGAGCAATGGTAAACAGGGCCTTAATAATAAAAGAAATCCCCATGCTTCAAGATCTGTATGTCTTTCTGTTTAATCATTTCATGTGCAATGACATGAAGTAATTCTTTTGAAATGTCCCACAAGTTACAAAGCGAACTGGAAAGAATTTTAGTT
This sequence comes from Alexandromys fortis, assembly GCF_014885135.2. Classification (NCBI taxonomy): domain Eukaryota; kingdom Metazoa; phylum Chordata; class Mammalia; order Rodentia; family Cricetidae; genus Alexandromys; species Alexandromys fortis. Next base: position 1,014,814 of record NW_026067986.1, on the reverse strand, counting down.
GTTACTAAAGACTTACATTTCTGGGAATGTGCGTTGCGAAATAAGAACACTATGTGCACTTACCATAGAAACTGGGTCTTGTGTCATTTGAAATACCATATTTTATCATGTTTTTGCTTTAAAACTGAAGGAAGGACAGGCGGTGTTGCACGCCTTTATTCCCAGCACTCGGGAGGCAGAGGCAGGTAGATCTCTGTGAGTTTGAGGTCAGCCTGGTCTACAGAGTGAGTTCCAGTACAGCCAGGGTACACAGAGAAATTATGTCTAGAAAGGAAATCTGTACTCTTATAAGTGATACTGTTTGTAAATTATTAATTTGAAACACTGTGTAAAGAATGGGGTTTGATACTCACTGTAAATGTGTCACCTACTTCACCTTTAATTACACAGTTGCAACTGAATTTCGAAAAAGAAAGGTATCTAACACTTCCTGCTGACTATATGATTAAAGTCCTATTATGAAACATATACATAAATATTTTAATTTCACATGTTATCTTGTTTCAAAATTTCCACGTCAAAGACTAACTGTTCAGGGACGTAATCCCGAAGGCCAGCTCCAGTAACTATAGCAACAACGGTCCTAAAAATAAAGAGTGCTTCTGTCAGTAGAGATGAAGTCACCCTACTAAGGAAGGGTCGGGGTTACAGGCCGTGGTGTCACATCTGGACCTGAGACCCCCATGTGATAGTGTCCAACACTACAGCATGAGACCTGATTAGGACGGACAGGCTTAAGATTGGACACTATAATCAGACAAGACACGATTAGAGACTAAATGTAACCTGTAAACACTACATAATTTTTTTTTTTTTT
>NW_026067986.1:989109-1013741 GCF_014885135.2 Alexandromys fortis | reverse complement strand
TCTCCATATACTATTAGTGAGATTTGCACTACCTAGTAAACCTCAGAGGAATCATTTGCACACAAAGGATGTTTTGCCAACCTGTCTTTTCCAGGAACATAAATCTGAAATTGTGGTTTGAATCGGGGAAACCTGATTATTCTTCCGCTCCCTCCTCTTCCCTTCCACCTTTCCCTCTTTCCAGTTTCTACCATGCTTCTCTTCTTTCCCCCATTCTCCTTTTTCTTCCTTCTTCCTTCTTCCTTCTCTTTCATCCTTCCTGTGAAACAGGGTCCAGACTTGTCTCAAACGCCATTGTCTCAGCTGCCCGAGTTCTAGGGTGATAGGCATGAGGCACGGATTGGGCTTTGAGGTTCAGTTGTTTGTGGGGAGGGGTGGAAGACTGAGACAAGGGCTCACGTAGCCCAGCTGGCCTCAGACTTACTATATAGCCAAGGATGACCCTAAATGTGTTCCTCCTGCTTCTACCTCCCAATAGCTGGGTTTATATGTGAGCAATGCCAAGCCCAGGTTTTGAGATTTGACTTTTGACTATAATCCAGTCCTACAAACTGCACATAACTTTGTCCTATGCTAAGAAAACACATCGTGCCTTGTTTTATAGCTTGGCTGTTTCCATATTTGTCCCACCAGATTATGAATCTTGAAAACCTCACCCTATTTAACCTTTAATCTTCTACATACTAAATTGAACACGTTAAATTATCAACCAATGTCTAATGTAAACTTAATTTAATTCCTTAATGAACTTTAATCACATTTTTTTGGAGACAGTCTCACCTTGCAGTTTAGGCTGACCTGGAACTTGTGACAATTCTGTCCCAATTCTTGAGTGCCAGGATTACCACCTTGCCTGGCTCCTAATTTTTATGATTATAAATTCTCATTGAAAAAATGATAGGTAGTTGCGCTAATATTTTTACAATGCTTTGTGAAAAGGAGATCCTTCATAAATATTTAGTAAACTCAACCAAAAATGTTCAAAATGATTTGACTCTCTTAATGTTCAAATCAGCTTTTATAGGAGTGTAAATTCCTCTTATACTTTGAGGGCCAAAATCAGTCCAAGAAAAAAGGCAGACAGCAGCAGCATCTGAGTTTCAAAATACAATGTTTCCTTTCCATCCCTCTCCCTTGGGTCTTTATTTTTTTCAGACAGGCTGAATTTGAACTCACCACCTACCACCTTCCTTCCTTGGCCTCCCAGTTGGTGAGAATGCAGGCCTGGGCTACCACACCTGGTTCAGAAAACTCCATCTGGTCAAACTGGATCCGATTACCCAATAATATCATATCATAAAATGATATCACACCGATATCATTTTTTCCTCCCCTTCCATTATCTTTTCAGGTCAATCTATTCCTAGTAGTAAGGATAAGGAAGAACATGATGGGATGTATAATTCTAAACCATACGAAACCCAATTAGCCATCTCTGCAGACTGTTGAGAAACGCGTGGCTGGCTGGCAATGCTGTAGAGATGCCCTGGTCATGCAGATTTCCTGGCAGTGCTGTCTGTCATTGCTCAAGGGCCTATGGCCTCCATAGGTTACAAGAGATAGCGAGACACCTGCTCGCTAAACCAGAAACCACATAGACGTAACTACCGCACCACCACGGAGTGCCCGTGCTTGACGTCTGGAGAACGGTTGGAATCCCAGGCTCTCTCCCCACCCCCTTCACTGTAGTGGTACTGGGATTCCTGCCACAAATATTTAAGTCCCGCCTCTTCTAGCCCTTGTTGCGATGCCTGGACTTTATTTATGTTTGCTCTCATTTTGCTGTGCTTGACAGTTCTCTCCCCCGCTAGACTGCGAACTCCCTGAGGCTAAGGCCAGAGAGTTTCCTGTCCATTTCTCAGCCCTTCCTTCTCCCTCACCCTGGGTAGTGAAGCTCACCAAGTCAAAGTAAAAATCTGTCTGAGGCTTTTCTCGACTGTGGTTTCCTTTGCTGACTACACAGGCAGCGTTGCCGTGGTTCATGTCCGGGTTATACACACAGGCTCAATGCAGGGCTTTCTACAGATGTGCAGACATGGCTGGCATATATCTGAGTGCTTTTAGTAAAGAGTAGTATGATCATAAACCAACGTGTGCGGAAGGATTATTTTTATTGACAAAACTAGAAGAAAACATTCAAAAATCACCAAAGGATCCCCAAAAAATTCAGCTTGCACAAAATGCCCCGTTTCTCTTCATTCTTGCTTCCTGTTGACTGGCAACAAGCCTACATACATACTTAGTCCTCAGAAGTCATATTTGATGTGAGAGAATCTGTATTTCAATTCAGGCTTCTAATCTGTAAGTCAAGTGCAACTGAAATTCTCAGCCTTTGTCTTGATGAGCCTAGCGTAGGAGTCAAGTGGAGCTCGGTGTTATTTAGAATAATGATACATGGTCTGAATTTTTATGTCATTTTTTTAAATCTTTCACAGGAAAACTAGCAGAAAAGGTGAATGGTAGATTCTCTTGGCAGGGAGTGTAGAGATCTGGGACAAGGGGATAAGAATTATCAAATCGTTGTCAAGAGAAAGGGCTGAGAGCCAAGGCCAGCAAATCCTGTCCACAGGGATTGTGAAAAGCAGGTTGTGCAAGGATGTAAATACGGATTACAACTCAGATCAATTGCAGTGCCGGGCAGGCAAAGCAAACATCCCCAGAGCAGTCAATGGCAGGCCATCCCGTGGGAAGCTGGGGTCAGCGGCTGCAGCCTCTGGCTGAAAGGCAGGTGATGGAACTCAAAAGGCTGCCTTCCAGAATCTGTGATGGTGTGGACAGGAAACTTCACGTGTTGGCAAAGTTCCAGAGCTACCATGAAGGGAAAATTCCAAGACCGACTGATAGGTCGGGCTTGTCCAGGGACGTATTGTGGCAATACATCGTGATAAAAATACCTCTTACATTCTAAGAGACTGAAACATTTTTCTGGAACTCACAGCTAGAGCTAAAAACACACCTTAAGGTCAGCTAAGGCCTAAGACTGCTTTGCCTACCGTGTATTCAGCCTGTTTGTTTAGCCTGCTTTTAAGAGAACATTGTAATAAACAACCTTGCTTGTCTTAGATTTCCCTTGAAATCGAAGTTTCCAACCAAAGACAATGCAGAGAGCTGTCACCTTACCTACCCTTCCATGCCGCTGACCCAAGAGTATTGGATGCACATGTGTTTGCGTGCGTGTTAGCCTATCATTTGTGGGAAACAGCAAACAGGCTGAAAGCGGCCTCAAAAATGAGCACCCACCATAAATGACGAGACCAGTCTATGTATATGGCTTGATAATCGATGATGTTTGTTGTTCTGTTTGTTATCTGGGTCGGTTGGAGCCAGTGACTTAATCCCTTATAAAATTCTGTCAAAGATTTCTATAAAATATCCCTCACTCCTTCCCCATGTGCTGATGTCTGTGCTGTTCAGTAAAGAGAGCCCTTTGTTAGGGACGGACATACACACGGATACATTCACACAGACAGGCGCCAGGACAGACAGACAAGATAGCTCTCAGGCAGGTGCAGATATGGACTCACACAGCACACAGACATGAAAGGACGGAGGGGAGGACACACGGAAAACAAGGCAGAGAATTCAAATCTGGGCTCACTCTTGGTTCAATGGCACCGAGGTGAAGCGTTTTGTTTTCTTTCCTGAATGTGACAGGGACACACCATGGGTGACTCAGAGTTTATTACTCAAGTGCTTACTTTGCTCAATGGTCAACGTCATCTAGTCGTTGGTCGCCGTGGTTTTTGGTGGGCTTTAATTTATAGTTTTTGTACGGGGCATTTGTTGAGCTTCTTTGACTTATGGGGTTATGGTTTCCAACAGATTTATAAATTTTCAAACATTCTTTATTCAAGCATTTATTTTGTTCCCTCCTCCGGGAACTTTAACTATATGGTCATCAGCCTATTAAAGCTGCAAGGCCACTTTTCTGGTAGTCTGCCTCTTTTGTTCTTTCTGCCTCTTTCTCTCTGGGTTTCATTTTGAATGGTCTCTACTCAGGTTTACTAATATTTTCTGCAGTTCATGCAGTGCGGTTTCATATCAAGCATGCTAATTGCACCTAGAATTTTAGTTCATTTTATTGTGTGTAGGATGCATGCATGTGTATACGAGCACATGTGTGTATAAAAGCGGAGACAGAGGTTGATGTCTCCACTCATGATGTCATGCATGAGTCTTCCTCTACTGTTCTCCATATTATTTACTTTCTAGTGCAATTTCCCTTTTTAGTTACATCTATCTATCTATCTATCTATCTATCTATCTATCTATCTTCCTCCACGCCTCTAAGGAACCCCCCTTTCCTACCCGTTTGAATATTTCTATATACTAATTTTATTGTCTGTGGAATTTCTAAGCCTAATTCTATTGGTTGCTTTCTTTCTTCATTATGAATCATATTTTCCTTACTCTTTATACATTCATTTTAAATTAAATGCTCGACATTGTAAATTTATCTTATGTGCCCTATTTTTCGTATTTCTATAGTTTTTTTTTTTTTAGCCTTGTTTTGAAATGCGGCGAAATCTCTTATAAACAGTTTCATCTTTTCTGCACGCTCGGGCTTTGCTCTTTGCACCAGAAAATCCGCTTTCTCCTGGGGTGAGGTCAGTGAGAGCAAGGGTTCTCCATTCTGCTCAGCACAGGACTTAGACCATTCCGGTCTCCGGGTGAGCTTTTAAGACTGTGCCTCTCTCCCAGAGGGTGGTTCTCTTAGTCACTGGCTCTGATTAGCACTCAGCTGACGTCTGGGGGTGACTTGCTGATTCCTGGACCTTATCTCCTTCACAGTGCTGTCCCCTCTGGTACTTTGCCTGGCAAACTCCAACCACCTTGGCCTCCCTGGACTTTGTCTTTTCCAGCGAGAAAGACACTCAAACTGAACCCTACGTCTTCCTCCTCGACGTGACCTAGAAACTCTTTCCAGACACCAGGCTGGGGTGACTGCTGGTCTCTGTCAAGATCACTACTCCTCGCTGCCTAATATCCAATGGCTGAGTCTTGCTTATGAGACTCTGCTGCAGTCTGGATTTTAGTGACGTCTGGTAGGAGGGCGTGGTGGTCCCTTTCCGGCTGCTGTGATAAAAAAAAAAAAAAAAAAAACCACACCCCTGACAGAAGCAACTTAAGGGAGGAAGGGGTCCATGTGGCTCGCAGTTCCAGAGGGACGCTGTGATGGAATAAAAGAAGAGAAGAGAGAGGAGAGAGAGAGAGGGGGGCAGAAAGAGAGAGAGAGAGAGAGAGAGAGAGAGAGAGAGAGAGAGGAGATCAAAGCTGCCTTTTTGAGAGGGAGACAAAAAAGTTAGAGGCTCAGGCTGCAAACAGGAAAGACCTGCCTGCCTCAGCCGTCAGGGGAGGGAGTGGGCGTGGCTTGTCTCTTAAAGGGACAGGACAGATCAGTACAGACACGGGTGACCGTGGTAAGGAAGGTGCGCAGCAGGGAGAGAAAGAGTAGAAGCAAGAAAGAGGCTTGTTGGTCGCAGTGCATCCACACTGAGGAAGCAAATGGGGAACAGGAAACAGAGCCGGCTACAAAGCTTCAAAGTTTGGTTCCAGAGAGACATTTTCCTACGTCCTCCTCGGGTGCTGCAACCTTCCCAACGGGGAGCCAGCTGAATAGCAGCAAGGCTTCAAATATATGATCCTATGATGACATTTCACATCCAAACTGCAACACCCCACCCTTTACCTCGATAGGCTCACAGCCGTTTCTCATTGCAAAATGCATTTTGTCCAGTTTCCAAAGTCCCAACACCGTTTAAAACTCAAGCTTTCAGAGTCTGTTCTGAGATGCATGACAACCTTTTAACTGTGACGCCCTGTAAACCCCCAGACCAAACTGTGTACTTCCCCCCCCACACACACAGAGCACACATTCACATTCCCCACAAAGAAAGAATGGGGGTGGGGGTAGCAAGGAAAGATTAGCTCAAAGAAAGACCAAACCCTGGCAGGGCAGACACCAAATCCCGTGGTTCTGCATTTGGCAGCTGAGATTTGCGACGGGTTCATCTCTGTCCCAAAGGGTTCAGGTAACCCTGACACTTCCGTGTTTCCACCTATAACACACAGTCTCTCTCTTGGACTGGCTCCAATGTGCTCAGCTTTCCTGGGTGGACAGGCCATTATTCTTACCTATCTAGTGTCCTGGGCTCTCCACTGCGACTTAGGCATCACTTTCACGGTATCGTGCAGTGACCTCTCAGGACCTCTGGGCAAGGATTCTGACTCTGCTAGATATTGCTTGGCTTCATGTGGCCAGGCCCGCAGAGGACACACTGCTCCCTGGTACTCCCGCTTGCTGTACGCTAAGATATATACCAACAGTGCCGCCAGTGATTGTGTGGGCTGGATACAAGCTCCACTCCCTGAGACACACGTGCTGTTACATGTATAAAGAACTGGGAAGCCGCAGAGACATTCTTCATGTGCTGCGCACCGCGGCCCTGGTCTGCGCTCTATGCTCTAGACCCCAGTTGGCGAGCTTCTGGCAAGGGGCTGGAGGCTGAGAATACAGACGCAGAGACAGACCGACACGCAGACCTTTTAACACTGATACAAAAGCCCCTCTTCAATAGCACCATGGAGGCTTAAATACACTGCAGTCAATGGCCAACAGGTGAAAATCCCATCCTCTGATCCATTGAGCTAGGCACAGCTTCTAGTAACTTTAATTAGAAGGTTCTAGCAGGGAAGAGCAGCTAAAGGCCAGGACTCATTAGTCCCAACATTCATGCATATACATACAGTAAGTGTATATGCACTGTGAGAGAGACAGCCAACTGCCCGCTAATATCTGCTCACTTTCCATTCAAAGAGTGACTTTGGGAAGTAGCGGTTAAGCCAGAGACCACACTCTTCCAGCCTGTGGCTGAATGACTATTTCTCACCAGTGAGCCTCAGGTGGAGATATATTGTGTCCTTTGAAGGCACAGCCTTCAAGAAGCAGGTGTACTTTCTTCAAACATTTCTCATTTGGTGGCTGACCCCTGAGAGGGACAAATGCCGTGGGAATTGTGAAGCCCAGGCTAGGAAGAGTCTCAGTTCCTCAAACTGTTGCATGAGTGGAAGATGCTAGAAACTCTCACACCGAATATCCAGGTAAAGAAAAAATAAACTTCTACATCAAGACACGACAGTTTGGGGATTGTGTTGTTATATCAGGAGCTATGGCCCAACTGACAGAGAAACTCATATAGGTCAGATACTGTCCTAGGTGCCTAATTCACAACAAGAACCAAAAGAGTCACAGTCTCTGCTCTTGTGAATCTTGGCTCGGGATTAAACCCAGGCCTTTATTGCATGCTAAGCAAGACTCTACCCCTGGGCTATACCCCAACCCTGGCCTTCCAATACTAAAGATTAATCAAGAAAGACACAAAAGAGACAAGAAAAGAAGCAGAAACATAGTTACGCCTTTCCAAATACCTCTCTGGTTCATGTCTTTTAAGTATACTGGTTGGCTAGATTGGCTGACCAGGGTTCTGTCTGCCTCTGCTCCTTCCAGTGCTAGGGTTATAGATGTATGTGACCACACATGGCTGTCATGTGGGTGCTTGGGATCCAAATTCAAGCCACCATGCTGACATGGCAGGCGCTTTGCCAACTGAACCATCTTTCCGGCCCCTCCGCTGCATCTTAAACATACCCAGGAATAATAACCGACTTAGGGAGACCATGCTTTTGTTCAAGCCGCTCCCGAAACCACCATCAGTTCCACCCCCTCCCACGGTAACTTGGCTTTCTCTTCTGTTCTTGCCTTCAACTTATAAATAGAATGTTTTATTATATATAATTTTTTAACTGAGGAATTTAGTGTTATTATGTGTTAGTTATAATCAAAAGTGATATTTTCCCAGTTGTTTGATGTCGTCATTTAAGTGAATTCCCCAAATAGCCCAACTCCACAGAGCTGAAACTTGCTTTTGCATTGGAATCATTTTGCGCAGAAAGCCTTCTGAAATGCATTCAGTAATTTTCTTCCCCTCTTGAAATAGCACGCGCAGAACATCCTTTAACCTTTGTCTGACTCAGACACTGACTGAAAGCATCTGTTTCTTGTACTGGTCCACTGCACAGCGATGCCCGGATACTAGATGGCTCCAGATGCTTCTTCTGCCATGGTCATCATCTATTCCTCTGCCTCATCTGCAGCCAGCCGCCACTGCTTGCTCCTGATCCAGCGCTCCCCCAACCCCCTTGATTCGCAGCTCCTAATAATCTAGGAAGTCAGCCAAAGAACTTGTTAGCATTTGTGATAAAAATAACTAGACCCCAAGGATCTTAAAAATAAACTGAATTAATTTAATGGTACCTTTTTTGCACACTTCAGTGCCTCTTTTATCCCCCGGTTCTGTTTGCTAAAAATGATTTCTTGACAAGGCATTGCCATCTATGTATACCCCGTATGGACTCTCAGTAAAATAATATGCATTATGCATAAATATATACAAATACTTTCATAGTGCATCAGCCAGTAAGATTTGTTTGTTTGTTTGTTTGTTTTTTCTTTCTTTTCTTGTGGTTTTTCGAGACAGGGTTTCTCTGTAGCTTTGGAGCCTGTCCTGGAACTAGCTCTTGTAGACCAGGCTGGCCTGGAACTCACAGAGATCCACCTGACTCTGCCTCCCTAGTGCTGGGATTAAAGGCATGCGCCACCACCGCCTGGCTATTTTTTTTTTTCAAGATAGGGTTTCATTCTGTGTAGCCTTGGCTGCCCTGGAACTGGCTTTGCAGACCAGGCTTGTCTCAAATTCTCAAATTCACAGAGTTCTGCCTGCCTCTTTTTCCTGAGTATTGGGATTAAAGGCATGCACCACCACTGCCCAGTCAGCCAGTAAATTTTTTGTCTATGTGTTCTCCTTAGGAATTCATTGAGGACAGAACTGATTTTTTTGTTTGTTTTTTTACAAAGTACCTGAAACATCGCAGGAGCTCAACAATGTTTTTCAATGAATTAACAGGTTTTATAGAATAGCTTCTTGGTCTGGTAGAAAATTTTAAACATTTATTTGCTTGTTTCTGCCTCTGTCTGTCTGTCTGTCTGTCTGTCTGTTTCCTTCATCAGTCCAGGGCTCCAGTCCATGGACTGATGCCACCCACATTCTGGGTGTGTCTTCCCTACTCTTTTAAAACCTCTGGAAATGTTTTCCCAGACGCTCCATAGATAATGTCTCCTGTGGTTCTAAACCCCATTGAGGCAAGGTGACCATCACAGATGGCTTTTACCTTTTCTGCAGCGTGGAAGAAGCAAGGACATTTCCTACCCGGGGGCGGGGGCAGTCAAGGGAAGGCTTGCAGGGAGTATAGAAGTCTGGGACCACCAAACAGAAGGAAGGCTTGGCCGATCAGAAGAAGAGAAATTCCTGGCCCAGATTAAAGCCTAATGAGATAGGAGTCTGCCAAGTCGTTCTAGAGTGTGAGCAGCCAAGACAGCAGATGGTTTAATTCCTTCGAGTTTGCAATGTTCCCAGCAGGATAGGAACCGGTAATGAAAGGATAATTAAAGAGATGGTCCTGAATTCTAAGGGTCAAAGGGAATGGACCGATGAGAAAGGGGACCTATGAGAAAGCAAGGGAATGCGGTGACGTGGGAAGCTGAATATTTACGAAAAGAGCATGTTCCAGAGCCAATTCAAAAGGCTCCTGATGCAGCTACGCTGGGTTTATCTCTGAAAATGACTGAATTGCTAATTTCTGCATTATTTCTGCTTGGCATCCAGTGGTTCAAGTCTGAAGTTGCCCTCTTGTATAGACACCTGGCATATTGCATTAGGGATTAGTCTGTCCTTGTGTCTGAAGTTCCAGAATGTCAATCACAGAGCGTACGATCAGGGAGAAGAAGACAAGACGTGGAGTCTTTACTGGGGTCACTGCTTCCCCACTTCTCAAACCTCTATGACAAGTGAACAGTTGCTGGCAGCCCTGGGGTCTTGTTCTAGTTCTAACACTAGCTATATGTGATCACTTCATATGTGTGTTGTGTTCATGTTGTTACAGGTTCACGTGCACATGTATGCACAATGCATGCAGAGGCCAGGTCAACTTCAGGTGTTTTGCCTCAGGAATCACCCACCTTCCTTTTTGAGATAAATTCTTTCCTTGGCCTGGAGCAGTCCTGGGTGTCTAGATCGGGTGTCTAGATGGAATAGCCACTTAGCTCCTCAGGATTGGGTTCACAAGAGCACACTACCTTCCACGCTTGGCTTTTTCTTTTTATTCTTTATTAGCTGTGGAGAAAGACAGCCTTGAGAACAAGAAAATTCTTGGGCCCTGATCCAATGGGTCTGCTCTGGCTGTTCTTCCAGAGGACCTTGGTTCAATTCCCAGCACCCACATGGCAGCTCACAACTGTCTGAAGATCCAGTTCCTGGGGATCTGACACCTTCATACCAATGCACATAAAATAAAGTTAAATAAACCATAAAAAGGGGGCTGGAGAGATGGCTCAGTGGTTAAGAGCACTGACTGTTCTTCCAGAGGACCTTGGTTCAATTCCCAGCACCCACATGGCAGCTCACAACTGTCTGAAGATCCAGTTCCAGGGGATCTGACACCTTCATACCAATGCACATAAAATAAAGTTAAATAAACCATAAAAAGGGGGCTGGAGAGATGGCTCAGTGGTTAAGAGCACTGACTGTTCTTCCAGAGGACCTTGGTTCAATTCCCAGCACCCACATGGCAGCTCACAACTGTCTGAAGATCCAGTTCCAGGGGATCTGACACCTTCATACCAATGCACATAAAATAAAGTTAAATAAACCATAAAAAGGGGGCTGGAGAGATGGCTCAGTGGTTAAGAGCATTGCCTGCTCTTCCAAAGGTCCTGAGTTCCCAAGGTGGTATCTTCCTTCCAAGGTGGCGAGAGATGAGGAGAGTCTGTGGGACACTGGGGACGGTCCACCCCTAAGCTAGAACTATGTAGCCAAGAACCGCAGTCGCATCATCAAAGACCCTCGGACTGGCTCTCTCCCTCTTCGCTAAGTCTGTAAATCAAGAGCAAACTGCATTTCACGCATAATTTTAAGGGATGCATGTTTCTGGGGGAGCCTGGATGGAGAGTGGCTTACAGGCTGGAGTGTTCCCAGATGGGTACCCAATCAGTGTCTGAGGACTCCTGGAGACTCCTGGAGGTACAGGGGTCAGGGAATTAAACACCTGCCTTTATTTTCCTGTCAAAGGGGTAGGCAATTCTGTCTGTTATTAGCCTGTCTGCCCGCACACTGGAAATAACGGTACTTTGTGAAGATTACAAGAGATAATTGTATATAAAGCACACAATAGCTACCGTTTATCACATAGTTGCCTTCAAATGGTCCTCCTCTAATAAAAGTAGCTTTGTAAGTCCCAGGAGGGGCTGTGTCCATGAGCCGCTCCCCTGGGGCTCGAGCCTGCACCACGGAGGAAAGAGCACTATTTTTAACCTCAGTACTAGGCGCCGAGGCGGTGCCTTTGTGCTTAGCTTCTTTCACTTGCGGTTCTATTTTCTCCCCAACCATTTTGTTACACAGTTTTCCTTTTTAAATAAAAGAAAAAGCGACCAGGGTGCCTAAGCTTTCGCTTTGTGTTCAGAAAGGACTCTCCTGTGGCGGAGCGGAACGGCAGGGTGGAATTAGGTCATTACAAGCCCAGAGACGCGGTACGGAACCAAGACTCAGTCTCCATCTGCGTCAGCAGCGCCTTCTGAGCCTGTGACGTGGCGGGACCAGCTGGTGGCCACCAGGCTCTGCTGATTTTGTCTTCTCTGACCTTGACTCCCTGTCTTGAATTCTGTTATCGTGATCTCTTAGTGCTTCCTAAAGGAAGGCAGGAGAGAGAGACAGCCCCTTAACCGGAAGTGGCAGAGCTTTTGGGGTGGGGGTGGGGTACAGAAATTGCGGGAACATGGCCAAAGAAGCATGGCTGTGGAAACATGAAAGAATCTGAGCCTCGGAAGAGGTAAAATTGTTCAAAAGCAGAGCCTGTCCTTTTGGTTTCTAAATCTATTCCCTCCCCACGTGCCTGCAATTTTCCTGTGCCAGACTTTTAAATTAATCGTGTTTTTTTTTTCGTGATCAGATACTCTGTTAGAGTTTCCAACGGTGGCTGATTTGAGAATTGTTGGGGAAGTTTAAAAAAAACAAATCCCTGGGGTGGAGTTCAGGCTTTGATAGTTTTTAAAACTGCCCAGTGCTGGGGGCTGGAGAGATGGCTCAGTGGTTAAGAGAACTGACTGTTCTTCCAGAGGACCTTGGTTCAATTCCCAGCACCCACATGGCAGCTCACAACTGTCTGAAGATCCAGTTCCGGGGGATCTGACACCTTCATACCAATGCACATAAAATAAAGTTAAATAAACCATAAAAAGGGGGCTGGAGAGATGGCTCAGTGGTTAAGAGCATTGCCTGCTCTTCCAAAGGTCCTGAGTTCTATTCCCTGCAACCACATGGTGGCTCACAACCATCTGGAATGAGGTCTGGTGCCCTCTTCTGGCCTGCAGTCATACACACAGACAGAATATTGTATACATAATAAATAAATATTTAAAAAAAATAAACCATAAAAATATTTTAAAAAACTGCCCAATGTTGAGAAAGGCATTTAGAGAGTTGAGAAATATACATACTGAAGACGTCACAGGCTTTCAGTAGTTTGATAATATTCTTTTGTTTGTTTGTTTTTATTTGCATGAAGATGGGATTTAATGCCACAGTCACTGTGTTGTGCTCTTTTGGATCCTGAAGCTGCCTTATAGAGGTTTAGAACTGTGGCTGAGTCTTTTAGAGTTTTGAGGAAGGTAGGCATGGGAACTTGAGGGATCGGGTTGAGGGGATGGGCGGACCCGGACAGTGCTGAGAGACAGGACCAGAAAGCGAGGCTCCCCCCCCCCACACACACACAGCCGGATAGGAGCCTTATGCAAGGGAAGCTTCCAGGAGTCTATAAAGATGGTGCCACCTAGCCGGGCGGTGGTGGCACACGCCTTTAATCCCAACACTCGGGAGGCAGAGGCAGGCGGATCTTTGTGAGTTCGAGGCCAGGCTGGTCTACAAGAGCTAGTTCCAGGACAGGCTCTAGAACTGGTCCTCTTCTGTGATTGGATTGGTGACTACCCCGGTTGTCTTGCGAGCACATACAGATTCTGAACCTTGGCTTCTAAATACCAAATGCTTGACTAGAAAGAATAAAACCTGAAGAAACAATGCCTCCAGTACTGGACCATGGAAGCAGCAAGGTGTACGTGGAACATTCAGATACGAAAGCTTTCAAGGAAGAGTTCAAAACCCAAAGGAACACGAAGTCAACGTGAAGGGTTTTCTTTGGGCCAAACAGGAGATGAGCTGGCTATCAAAAGAAGTATCGATTGACACAGATTTTTCATCCACTGATGAAAGTATGAATTCATAAATCGATAGTAATGTATATGGGTGAAGGCAGATGCCAAATTGCCCCATCTTCCATTCCTCGCCCTGATGAAAGCTTCCTGAGTCTTCTGGGACACGGAGTACTCCCGAGAAAATAGCCTGTGATAGATTCATTGGCTTAGGAAAAGCTTCTGCTTTTTAATGCTGCTGCCCAAAGACTTATGTCTGAAGAATGGAGGATTGCTGTGTGGTTGGCAGCTGAGAGAAATATTAAATCAAACCTGTCAAACAGTCTAAGAGAAAATGTAGCAGGCTCTGGTCTAGGAGCTTTATGGAGTTTGGGATGGCTTTTGAAGCCTCAGGCACTCTCTCTCTCTCTACCTCGTTTGAGAGATGGGGGCTGTGGATAGGGATAAACTTCTACGGATGGATGCTCACCTCTGTATCATTAAGATAAAAAGATGCTTCTGATGGAGAACATATACTCTAAGTTTAGATACTCTCAGAATCGGCAGATTGTTTCTTGGTGTCTACAGCTTGTGGTTTTTAGTTTCGTGTCAACTCGAGACAAGCTATAGTCATCTGAGAGAAGGGGACCTCAGCTGGAACATCAACTCCATAGGACTGGGCTGTAGGCAGGCTTGTCGGACATTTTCTTGATTAGCGATGTAGGCAGGCCTAGCCCATTGTGGGTGGTGCCATCCCTGGGTTGACGGTCCTGGGATCTATAAGAAAGCAGGTTGAGTGGGTACAAACCTTTAACCCCAGCACTCTGGAGGCAGAGGAAGCCAGATTTCTGTTAGTTTGAGGCCAGCCTGGTCTACAGAGAGTTCCAGGACAGGCTCCAGAGCTACACATAGAAACCCTGCCTTGAAAAACCAATTAAAAAAAATAAAAACCGACATGGAGAACAAGCCAATAAGCAGCACCCCTCCACGGTCTGTATACCAGCTCCTGCCTCCAGGTTACCACCCAGTTTGGGTTCCTGTGTCGGTCTCCCTTAGCGATCTGTGATTCAGGATATATGAGCCAACCAAACCCTTTCTTTCTGAAGTTGCTTTAAGTCGTGTTGCTTCATCCCAGCAATGGTCACCCTAACCTAGGAACGGCTCCATGGTCTGTTTCTTCAACACCACGGGGCTTCCTAATAAGCATTCCTAGTCAGCTTTTTATTTATTTATTTTTTAAAACTTTCAGCACCAAAATCACTTAAAGTAATTTTGGATATTATGGAATAAATGGATGAGATCTGGAAACTTCAGCCAGAAAAACTCAAAGTACAACAACTTGAAGTGCAGTACGGAGAACAATTGCATTAGGAGATGAAGCTCCTGTGGGAACACAGGAAGTCCCAGACATGCTCCTAGGCTTCCAGAACACCATGGTTTTTTTTTTTTTTTTTTTTTTTTTTTTTTTTTTTTTGGCACTGGGTATTGACTGACCACATGGGAAAAGCCCTTTGAGTAAAGATAATGTATGTTTGTGGAATGCAGAGGAAAATTGTCTACCAAAGCTGAGAGATGTTTTAGGAACTGATTTTTAAGCGCATGCCATTCTGGAAAGATCGGGCTTCTAGCTGGTTCCTGGAATTCGTCATGCTTATCTAGTTAACGGTACTGTTCTTTTTTTTTTTTCTTTTAATTGAGAAAAGGAAAAAAAAAGTTTCCACTTCCTCCCAGTCTCCCATTTCCCTCCCCCTCCTCCCACCCTTCTTCCCCTCCCCCCACTCCTCTCCCTCTCCCTCTCCAGTCCAAAGAGCAGTCAGGGTTCTCTGCCTTGTGGAAAGTTCAAGGTCCTCCCCCCTCCATCCATGTCTAGGAAGGTGAACGTCCAAACTGGCTAGGCTCCCACCAAGCCGGAACATGAAGTAGGATCAAAACCCCGTGCCATTGTCCTTGGCTTCTCTTCAGTCCTCATTGTTCTCCATGATCAGAGAGTCCGGTTTTATCCCATGCTTTTTCAGTCTCAGTCCAGCTGGCCTTGGTGAGCTCCCAATTTTATCTGCCCCACTGACTCAGTGGGTGGGTGCACCCCTCGTGGTCCTGACTTCCTTGCTCGTGTTCTCCCTCCATCCGCTCCTCATTGGGACCTTGGGAGCTCAGTCCAGTGCTCCAGTGTGGGTACGGTACTGTTCTTGAGGAGGCTTGTGGGAGCTCCTGCTGTGGACAACCTTCCCATCGAATGCACTTCCACTAGCGAGGGGGCGGGATTTAGTCTTTCGTGGGCGGAGCTTCAACATCACGTTGGGCGACGTCCTTCTTTTCTTGTCAATTGCCTTGAAGATTTCTTGGAGGAGACCCTAAAGTCGAAATGTAACATTTCTGCTGGAAATTTTAAAAGTTGTCCAAAGGATTTTTTTTAATCTCTTAGAAAATGTAAGGGCGGAGCTGGAGAGGCAATTCCCTAGTTGAGATTGCTTGCCGCTTTCCCGGAGACCTGGATTTGGCTCTCATCACCCCCACACACCGGATGTTGCCCAAACGGCTGTAACTCTAGTTCCGTCTGGAACTCCAGATCTGATGTGGCCTCCTCAGGTGCCCACGTACATGTGTGCACACAGAGACACACATTTATAGTGAAATAGAAAGCAT
Organism: Alexandromys fortis; assembly: GCF_014885135.2. Classification (NCBI taxonomy): domain Eukaryota; kingdom Metazoa; phylum Chordata; class Mammalia; order Rodentia; family Cricetidae; genus Alexandromys; species Alexandromys fortis. The sequence continues at coordinate 997,804 of NW_026067986.1, read as the reverse complement.
ATATATATATATGTTTGTATATATATTCATTAATTCAGAGAGAGAACCAGGTGTGGCTGCACACCTTTAACCTCAGCACTTGGAGAGGCAGGTGGATTAGCATGAGTTCTAGGCCAGTCAGGGATATATATATATGGAGAGAGAGAGACTCTGTCTCAAAAATAAAAAGGAGGGAAGACATACAGCAACAGGAAAATACAATGACATCTCAACAGTACACAGCTGTTGTTGCCTTTTCATTAAGGATATAAGGGGTATCATTAAGTTTCTACAGAACTTTCCAAGTCTGTGACCCTGTGGTTGAAGTAAACGTGTATTGACAAGAAGGTAGAGTGCTTGACTCTTAGACTAAGCGTGATGTGGTAAAATCTGCATGGAGCTCATAAGATGAATTTGGGGATGTACGCCGCTAGATTTTTTTGGGGCGGGGGGGGGAGTTCTTGATATAACAATTTTGTCTTCTCAGCATGCTCTCCTGTAGGACATAGATACTTTGTTAATTTTTGTTAGCCAAATATTGTTTTTAAGAAATCTGTAAGCATAGGAAACAGTAGACTGAAGACATGGCTCAAAGGTTAAGAGCACTGATAACCCTTCCAGAGGTCCTGAGTTCAGTTCCCAGCAACCACACAGTGGCTCACAAGGATCTGTAATGAAGTCTGGTGCCCTCTTCTGGTGAATAGGTGTACATGCAGGCAGGACATAAGTAAAAAATTATATAAATAAGTAAAACATTATATAAAAATTATACTAAAATTATATAAATAAAAATTATATGAAATACTAAATAAAATTTTAACAAAGCCCCCCCAAACTAAGGAAGCAAACAAACAAAAGAACGAGAAACAAAACTTGAAACCCAAGAGGGAAAAACATATGTGAGGAAATAAATGGATTTAAATTTTGAGCTGGGTCTGGTGGGCATAGGCCTAGAACCCCAGCTATTTGGGAGGCTGAAGTTAAAATACATTTTTACCATAAATTTTAAGACTAGTGTTTAGTAGAGAGATGCTCAGAGAAAGAGAAACGTCCAAGGACGGATATGGACTTCTCAAGGGACAACTGTGCCTACCGTCTTTCATTGGACATAAAAGTTACTTATTTGGAGAAATGGCTCAGAGGTTAAGAGCATTGTCTGCTCTTCCAAAGGTCCTGAGTTCAATTCCCAGCAAACACATGGTAGCTCACAACCATCTATAATGAGGTCTGGTGCCCTCTTCTGGCCTGCAGACATACACACAGACAGAATATTGTATACATAATAAATAAATAAATATTTTTAAAAAAGTTACATATTTTGCATTTTACTTATTATTTTGTATGTTCCTTGTATGCACTGGTATGCATGTGTCATGGCACACGTGTGAAGGTCAGAGGTCACCTTTATGGAGTGGGTTCTTTCTTCTCACCTCCCAAGGGTTCCAGGAATCCCATGTTAGGTCTTTGGGGGCAGGAAGAAAGATTATTCTCTATCTGTGCCATCCGGCCCAGCCCTTAAATTACACGTTTTCAAGTGTAATTTACAACAGGGTTTAAAGGTTAAAGATGGACTTTTAAACTTTTTTTATTACCTTTATGAGTGTGGACACCCACGCCCTGACACACGTGCGGTGATCAGGGGACAGCCTGTAGAGACAAACCTCTCCTTTCCTCTGTGCCCCCTTCCACCGCGTGGGTTCCTTGGCCGAAGCTGAGGTGGTTAGGGTTCAGACCTCTCCTTGTCCCAGAATCGCTTGCTTTTTTCTTTCTTTCTTTTTTCTTTTCTTTTCTTTTCTTTTCTTTTCTTTTCTCTTTTTTTAAAAAAAAAGCCGATCAAGCCGGGCGGCGGTGGCACATGCCTTTAATCCCAGCAATCTCTGTGAGTTCGAGGCCAGCCTGGTCTACAACAGCTAGTTCCAGGACAGGTTCCAAAGCTACAGAGAAACCCTATCTCGAAAAACCACAAAAAAAGAAAGAAAAAAAGAAAAACAAAGAAAGAAAAGAAAAAAAGCTGATGTGTTTTAAAACCTTTGTTAGTGAGGAGCAATTAAGATTTAGGAATGGGATCAAATCTGCTAAAATTCGAGGTCCTAAATAATATTGGCCTTCATTCCCTGTGACCTATGACAGCAACCTGGACGCTAAGTAAACTGGTGCAATAGCGGCATAAATGTTATAGGGGTAGCCGACCTCTCTTTGATTGGATTTCAGGCTCACTCCACGCTGTAGATCCCACACAGGACGCTGCTAAAGTAGCCAAGGACCTGAGACCAGATAGATAGGTCGTGACCCCTAGGGGGAAACCTCCTGCTACTCTGCTAGTAAATGGCTCTTGATGACATATTGCTATCTGGGCCCATGGCTCAGAGCCTCATCCAACCCTCCTCAGAGAAGCCTCTTTTTGCAGTAGATGGGAGTTAACACGGAGACCCACAGCAGGACAGTGGGGAACTTTGGTGGGTCTTCATCATAACCCTCCCCGCAAGACTCAGGGATCGACACAGAAGAGGAGGCAGAAAGCTGGGAACAGACAGAGGTACTGGATCATTCCAAGGAAAGTCTTCAAGGTCCAGCAGGGCTCATACACGTACGAATTCACGAAGGCTTTGACAGTAGGAACAGGACAGACCTACATAGGCTCAACACAGACAAAATTCCAGCACTGAGAAGGGGAAGTGGACACAAAGTTCCACCCCTAGCCACAAAGCGTACCTACTGTGTATATTAACTGCACTTCAGATCAGCCCCCAGCTGAATCCTCATGTGTGTGCTTGTACGCGCGCACGTGTGTGCATGTATGCACTGTGTGAGTGTGTGTGTATGCATGCATGTGTGTGCGCGCGCGTGTTTGCGTGCGTGCGTGTGTGTGTTTTGTTTTTGGTATTTTTTGTCTTATTGGCTTTTATTTGTTTTGATGTTTTTGGCTTTGGGGTCATTTTGGGGAGAGAGAAAGAACATGAAGTTGGATGGATAGGGATGTGCCGAGAATCTGGGAGGAGTTTGGTGAGGGGAGAGAATATAATCAAGATACGTTATATGTAAAAAAAAATTTAAATTCATAGATAAAAGAAAGAAAAGGGGTGTTATATGATTCTGATGTACATGGTATAAAGATTCTGGTGTTACATGAAGATTATCAGACATTCTGGGTTCTTTAAATCTAAAAAAAGATGATTTATTAGCCAATGTCTTTGTTTTTTTTTGTTTGTTTGTTTGTTTGTTTTTGTTTTTTGACAGAATCTCATATAGCCCAGGCTGGCCCTGAACTTGCTGGGTAGCCCTGACTGGCTTTAAATGCCTGATCCCCCTTCCTCTGCCTCCCAAATCATGAGAATACAGTCACTATTCAACTTATCAGTCAATAATTAATATCCCAGCCGTTAAAAAGTATGGCTTCTTCTTAGAAAACTTCCTGGGAGTCAAGGGGGAACTACAGGAATAAGTAGGAAACAAACACAGCAAGGGAGCAGAAGGCTTGTAGGTTACCAGTTCCCTCCCCCTGGGGCGATTCCACCGGATGAGAGGCACACACGTTCAGTTCTGAGTGACATATGAAATAAAGATGTTTGCTATTTTGTGTTTTCTTTCCCTGTATTTTAAACATTTCTACAAATTAAAAGTGATACACAAATCTATCCAAAGCCCTTTTTATTGTCTTTACAATGGCAAGCAAGGGGCAGAGGACCTAAATTGGGTCCTCCGTATTCACAGCGCGTCAAGGCCCAATCCGGGCTGGAGGTCAGGGGAGCCGCACCCGCCACGTCCGCTCACTGGCTTTCGGTTTCCGTGTGTCTCCATCTTGTCTACGCAGATCCTCAGATCCGACGTCCGCAGAGTGAAGTTCGCGGCGACCTGAGCCACCCCAGCCGCCACTTAAGGCAGACGGGTACGTGACCTGCGCGGTGTAACCCGCGCGCCACACTCCTCCTTGCAGCGCTGTGCGCGGCTGGGACACCGCGCCCCCCTATCCCAGCTGTGAGCCTCCTGGCTCGGCCCTGGAGGCCAATGCGAGTCGCACTCTGGCGAGCACCGGGGACGACGGGAGGAACGGGGAGGACTGCAGTTCCTCCGCCTGCTCGGCCTGCCAGGCACCGGCCTGGACGGTGCGCCCCCAGCCGGGCTCCCCACCTCCGCGGCCCTGCGCCCCTTCCCACTGTGCGGGTCCCAGCAGGGCGGCCGCAAGCGCCCAACCCGAGGTGGCCTGATGTGTTCAGGGGATGGGACCCGCGGGGAAGTAGCCCTTAAAGGACTCTTGAGCATCCGGAGGAGAGGAGGGAGCACCCTTGAACCCCAGGGGGATCACACCTGCGTCCCCAGGCGGAAAACTGAAGATTAACTTTGCTGATCGAGCCACAATAGCCTTGCGTAAACGTCTTGAGAATTACTCATTTCCTGGAGTTGAAATGTCCTAACTAGCCGTTTTTGAAAAGTTGAACGGGATCATTTCCTTGTGTGCGTGCTCAAGAGAATTTACCCAGTGCTCTCAGTTTTACTTTCAAGAGCACAGCGAAGTGCCTCTGCCTTTTCCCAAAGCACTTCAGCGTTATTGACAAGAAACGCTTTCCCTGGGAATTGAGAATTCAGTGCTTCTGTCCGTCCGTCCATCATCTATCTATCTATGTATCTATGTATCTATCTATATATCTATCTATCTATGTATCTATCTATGTATCTATCTATCTATCTATGTATCTATCTATGTATCTATCTATGTATGTATCTATCTATGTATGTATCTATGTATGTATGTATGTATGTATGTATCTATCTATCTATCTATCTATCTATCTATCTATCATCTTTCCATCCATCCGTCTACCCCTTAAAGTAAGCCTGACCCTACTCTTTTCTCACTCACTTCAGACTGGCAGAACTCTGAGTATTTCAAGGTGTTTTCTCTTAACCAGGTCTGGATTTGCTTGGGAGAGTTAAGTTCGCTCGCTTGAACATTAACAAAGGAACACCATAGAACAAAGGCCACTGTGTTCCCTGGAACTAAATCCAAGCTCTAATAAATCCCTCCGGGTTTTTATTAGTTAACCTTTGCTTCTACAGTAAGAAGGGTAGGGCCAGTAGGGGGTCGCCAAAGTCAGACCTTGACCAATGGGGATGGTTTTAAATGAGAAAGAACATGACTCCCCTTCACACCACCGCCTATGGTTTAAAAAAGGTTCTGAACAAAAGGTTCAGCTCTCCCATATTGCAAACAACCGTATCACAAATTTGTAAGCAAATTATTGGTTTTTTTTTTTTTATGTTTTGGCTTTCTGAGACAAAGCTATGTAGTCCTGGCCATCCGTGAACTCACAGGTATCTGTCCACTTGCCTCTGTCTCCTGATTGTGTTGCTAGGATTAAGGCTTGCGTGGCTGTTGGTCGCTGTTGCTGGGAGCCCAGGCAGCCATAGTCTGTAGCCAATTGAAAAAAGTCTTCATTCCAGCCAGCTGGGACTACACTTTAGATATTCAGGACCTCAGGGTAGTTCCCAATGTCTGGAGCATGGTTTTTTGTTTTGTTTTGTTTTTTAAAAATATTTATTTATTATGTATACAATATTCTTTCTGTGTGTATGTCTGCATGCCAGAAGAGGGCACCAGACCTCATTACAGATGGTTGTGAGCCACCATGTGGGTGGTTACTGGGAATTGAACTCAGAACCTTTGGAAGAGCAGGCAATACTCTTAAGGACTGAGCCACCTCTCCAGCCCAGCATGGGGTTTTTGAAGGCAGAAACTGTGTCTTAGCTTCTCACTTGGCAACTGGTGGTGGAGTGGGGGTGGGGGTGTTGGCGCTTTGCTTAAACAAGTAATTTGACAGATGGTAAGATAAGAGAGTTAGCTGGAAGGGCAGGTTTGCACCAGCAGGCTGTTTAACAGAGGCTTAGCCAACCGGGGCACATTGACCTAGAACAGAGTTGGGCAATTTTCCGTGGGATTCTCCATCAAAGAGCTCAGATTCTAGTTAAACGTGAAAGGGCCTCAGCAAAGAATTGAGCATGGAAGGACCTTTGCCCTTGTCCTGTCTAACTGTTAAGTGCGTTCTGAATGTTTTCCTTACAGTAGCTTTCTTTTTGGTCAACAATTCTTTTACCTGTAGCTTTTGTGTTAAATGACTTGGTAAAATGTATTTTTCATTTTTTAACTGGGTCTTACTATGTAGCTCAAGATGGCCCGCAATTCGTGATCTTTCCTCTTTAGCAACGCCTCGCAAAAAAGAAAGAAAGAAAGATAAAGGAAAAGAAAAAGAAAAGGAAAGGAAAGGAAAGAAAAGGAAAAGGGGGACTGGCGTGCGCCACACAAAGGTTCTTTTTCTGCAGGTTTTATGTTGTACTTTGTTTTTGGTGACATTTGAGCTTGAGCACGTCATCACTTACAAACCGAAACCGGTAGGCGTCCCCACGGGGGAGGAAGGTAGTGGGTGGGTTTTGGAACCTTGGCTCGTCGGTTCCGCCCACAGAAGCGGAAGTGAGTTTGGTTTTGTGGCTTTTTTTTTTTTTTTTTTTTTTTTTTTTTTTTTTTTTTTTTTTTTTTTTTGCACTTTCCAGGCCCTTCTTGTGAGGGTCTTGGGCTCCAGCATGGCTTGGCTCAGTCATTTGTGGTCCGGGGGTCGCCGTTCACATCTCCCCGGAGCCCTTGTCTTTGGTCGTTGGAACGGGGCGATGTCCTTTTCGCCGGGCGGGTACCAGCGGTCGTGGACCTGTTGGACTTGCTGGCCCACGTCACCTGGCTAGCAGCTGGGGCCAGCTGTGCAGACCGACTTTCCAGCTGGAGAGGCTAACTCCTGATGTCTGTGTTCTTCCCAGTATCTCGTTCTGTCCAGTTTTCTGGAGGTCTCCGGCAAGGACAGGCTGCATTCTGAGCCACTGTTGAGTTGGGGGAGCCGGCGATCGCCCGGCGTGAGTAAACCGAGACCCTGCCCATTCCCTTCTATTCTGATCTTTCCCCAAGGACTGTGGGCATTGGGGGAGCTGCCCCTTGGTTAATCAGGAAAGGGTTCATTTCCTGTCTTCCATCCTTGGACCCTTCTGAGTTCTTTTGGGGACCCACCCACAGCGCCTCCAGACTTGTGGCACCTTTTAAATGCAAGTTTGGTTCTGTCTTGGAGAGGGCCAAAGACTGATTAAATTAAACTCGTTACTGGACTCAAATGCCTGCTTGTCAATCCAATGAACTGCCCTTGATGGAGCAAAGTTCTCGACACGATAGTTGGTTTTGTTTTTTGTTTTTTGTAACCTCAGTGTAGAGGCTGCCTGGACAAAGCCCAAGGACAGCCTGCTCTAGGAAGAAGCCTGCTGGACAGTGTAAGGCAATGGGGGCTTGGCCCAGGGGCCTTCCTATCCTCAAAGCATTTCTGTTTTTCTTAAATCTGTTGTAATGCCCTAGCTGACCCCAGACTTGACACCCTACCTATAGGAGTGTCCCCCACCTTTAACAAGCTGGGGTCACTGTCTTGCCCCTTGCACGGGATTTCACTTCGTACTTTGCATTTGAATATACCAAACCTTTTGGGCAAGTTCCTGGGTTTAGGGCTTACAAAGTAACTAGAGACCCTACTCCCCTGGCCCCGCTCCCGCCCAATCTCCGCCCCGTCCCCGCCCCACCCCATGAGTGCATTCCCCAGAGACAGCCAAAGGCAGCTGGTTCCAGTCTTTTACACATTGCTGGGCTCAACTGCAGTCTGTTTGATTAAAAAAAAAATGTGTATTTTGCTCCCCCCAACATCTCCACTTATTTTTGTATGGTGGTCTTTCTCCACGGTGGCTTTCAGAATTGATGTTTGTGGGATCGTCATTTCTGCTTCTCCTACCCTAGCACCGCTCCCTGTTCCCATCTTTGCACAGTGGTCTCTTGAGACTGTGAATCTCTGCAGGTTGTTTCGTTTGCCCTGATTCCCCCACCCCCGTTTAATTCTTAGCTTTGGAGAATAATTTCTTCTTTTGTGTCACACTTGAGTTATTTGTGTGCTTGGAGCCTTTCTTCCCAGGTAAATCGTGCCCTGGTGCTCTTGATACCTTATTCTGTATTTACGCTGATTTGATGATCTGCCCTCATGGCCACTTTTTCTTTGTTTGACCGTTTAATGCCAGAAAACAAAGACAACTCCACAACAAGAAGCCTCAGTTTTGTTATTTTCCTCTTTTTGGGTTTTCTCTGTCCTTTGGAAGAGTTAAGTTCCACCAGCTTGGTGGCAGGTGCACCATGTACTCCAGATTGTGTCTTCTGCAGGGAGCGCTTCAGGTGAAGAATGTAGTTAAAGATGACAGCTCACTGTAGCCTAGGATGGCCTGCGTGTCAACAGGCAGTACAGGCTGGCCTGGAATTCTCCAAATCCTCCTGCCTCAGCTTCCCTTCTGCTAAGACTACTGGCGTGAACCACTTCCCCAGGTGCATCATTGTTTTTGATCTGTATCTAATACCCCGTTCTCTGTTGTAATTGGAATTTCCTGCCATTTAAACTACTTCTCCCAAGGCTTGTTTTGGGGGTAAATGACTTCCCTTAATGACCTGGTATCCTAAGTGGGAACCAGAGCTTCATCTACCTGTGAAATAAATGCTCCTGCTTTTTCTTTTTTTAAACTTCTTTTGCCTTTATTCATCTGTGGTCTTGAAAAAGTAACCTATTTTTCTTGTTGCTTTTAATAGTAGTTTTTTCTTTCTTTCTTTTTTCTTTTCCTTTTTTCTTTTTTTTCTTTTTTTTCTTTTTTTTTTTTTTTTTTT
>NW_026067986.1:984475-987711 GCF_014885135.2 Alexandromys fortis | reverse complement strand
GGGTCTGTCTGCTGAAGGGTCAATCTAGAGAATTTGTGTAACGGATCAAATGTATTTGCCTGGCTGAAATTTTGATTCAAGCCAAGCTTCAAATCTACTAAACATTGCACTATTCTCTCGGGCATTTAGGGTTGTTTCTTAGCTTGCCTTTGTATGTTTGTTTTATTTTTTAAAGACAGCATCAGTATATGGCCCAGCCCAGGTTGGTCTTGAACCTGCTGTTCTTCTGCCTCAGCCCCGCAAGTGCTGGATTTGCAAGTGCCTATTACCAGGCCTTGAGAAAGAATGTGGTTCTTCCTGGTGGTGGGGTGATTTCTCTGTCCTTACACCAGATGGGTTAGATACCCAAAACAGCAGCAGCAGCCACAGACAAGGCCCGGTCACCCCTTTTTCCTTTGTGTTCCTTAAAAATGAGATTTGGTTTCTGAACTCGGGTTTTACCAAAGCATTAAAATTTGAAATTTTGCCTAAACCGAGCAGTTTGGCCTATTGTTTTTTCTCTGCCAAGGAAACCGAAGCTTTGTCATTTATAAATGGAGCAAATCCTTGCCCTCTGACTTTCCCCAACAAAGCAAGGGAGTACTATAACTGTTTATGGGTGATTGTGTTTTTAATTGGCACTACCTACAAGATGGTAGCAGTTCTGAGGATATCAAACTGCTGTCCTATTTGGGGAAAAAATGCTTTAAATTTTATACACCTTGCTGAGAATGGTGGTGCACGCCTTTAATCCCAGTACATGGGAGATAGAAGCAGGCGGATCTCTGAGTTTGAGGGTACCCTGGTCTACAGAGTGAGTTCCAGGATAGCCAGGGCTTTGTAGAGAGACCCTGCTCAAACAAACAACAAACAAAACACACACACATTTTTTAAAGGCACTTTTGACTTTATCCTGAAACTATCCCACATATAGAAAACTGCGTTTGACATTGGGCAGATGAAGATTCTGGTACATAAATTTTAAGAGTTTTGGAGAGGACAATTTATCCAGAGTCAGTACAGAAGGTACATTTTTATTGAAATGTCCCAAGGATTGGTTGGCCCTTTTACTGAACAGCCAGATGATATTTGGTGAGCTTTGGTGCAGACACTGTCTTCCTCTTTAAGGGGAGGGGAGTCTTACGAACTTACAGGTTCTGCCGACGACCATGCCCAGCCTCTTATAATCATATAATTACTTGTATGCGTGAGATGCGTTGCTTGTGAAGCCAAATAACTTTTAGTACATGTTGTATCACCGATAATAATCACAGCTTGTAACATCCGAAATTAGCACGTGAGCATTATTTGGTCCCAGGCAATGGTCTTCTGGACTGTTTTTGTTTTTGTTTTTGTTTTTTTTTGGTTTTTCGAGACAGGGTTTCTCTGTGGTTTTGGAGCCTGTCCTGGAACTAGCTCTGTAGACCAGGCTGGTCTCGAACTCACAGAGATCCGCCTGCCTCTGCCTCCCAAGTGCTGGGCTTAAAGGTGTGCTCCACCACCGCCCGGCTGGACTATGTTTTAATGCACATCTGTTGCACCACCAACTGGGAGCCTGGAGGAGTATTGCACACCCTCGTTGACTAACTTGAGAAGGGGTGGAAGGGGGCATTTGAGGGATACCCTTTTTTTAAAATGCCCACAGTCGGGGTGGGAAGGGTAAGTTTATTGTATTAGCTATTCTGCTTGCCACCACCTATGGGTCCTGGGCACAAATGGAGGGAAAAGATGGGTCTGTGACATTCAGGGTGAGTGAGCATAGCGCTATGAGAGGCCCGCATTGCATTCATCGTCCAGAGTCTTGCAGACTCCTCCAACCTTAATAACTTTGTGTTCTCTTTCCTTTTTTTTATTTTAAGGACTTTAATCTTTTTTCTTTTCTCTCCCAAGGCTGCATATATTTTTAAACACACTGTAAACCATTTAGAGGTTTTCTTTGACTTTGAATCTATCTTTACTGTGTAGCTCTCTTTTTCTGACCACACGAGTCTTTAATTTGCCAAGCAATATGGCTAGGATTAAAGCCCTGGCTTTGATGGCTGGATCAAGTCCATTTCTTAGCTTTGGGAGTCTAGCCTAATGGTGGAGGTACTACCACAACTCTATGGTGTTTCAAGTTCCCTGCCCCCACCAAAAAAAGCATGTGGTCAGCTTTTCATCAACACCATTTAAGTGTTTCGTGGCAGAACCTCTTAAAAGAGCTGCAAGGCTTTGCAGCTAAAGCTGAGTCAGGAAGCCTCTCTTAAATGAGAGCTCTTGCCTCTAGCAAGCAGAGCCCAGCTGAGAAAATGCTGCTATCAATAAGCCATGCTTAACTCTATTCTTTTCTGTCTATAATAACTTCCCAAGCTCTCTCAAGCTTTATATGGATACAGTTGTCCATGTGGGCACCATTTGTTGACTGAGGTTTTTTGTCCCACCAAGTCCCACATCTGTTTAGTCCCAAAGAAACACACAGAGGTCTACATTAATTATAAACTGATTGGTATATTAGCTCAGGCTTCTTATTAACTCTTATAACACATATTAGCCTATAATTCTTGTCTGTGTTGGCCATGTGGCTTGGTACCTTTTTTGGGGAGGCAGTCACATCTTGCTTGTTCTCTGTCTTGCTTCCTCTCTGGGTGAGGACTGCGAACTTGTACTTCTTGTTCTTGTTTCCAAGTTCTTGGGTGCAGAGTTTGCTGCTGCTCTCTGCCCCCGGCAAGATGGGCTTCACGTGTGACTGCCTACGTCACCGCGATCCTGTAATAGTTTTCACCCTGTGCCTACAGGGAGGTGGCTTTGCTGTCACTGCTATGGCCCCGCCTTGCTTCGGGCAGAAGGCCAATAACAGCTTCAGTAGTCCCAAGGAAGCTAACCGGTCCCACTGGTTGCTGTGTGGTTGATGGGAACATTTTGTATCACGGACACGAGATGTTTGGTAGGCTCTTGTGAATAAGTTGGAGACGCCTGACCAAAGTTACCGGTCCTTGGACTTCCCACAGGGCAGGGAAACTTGATTGCTCTTTGGGCTAAGGAGGGAGGGGAACTTGATTGGGGGAGGGGGAGGGAAATGGGAGGCGGTGGCGGGGAAGAGTCAGAAATCTTTAATAAATAAATAAATAAACAAACAAACATTTAAAAAATAAAAAAGAAAAAGAAAAAAAAGAGATCAGGAAAAAAAACCAAAAAAACCAAAATTACCACATCTTATTGTTACTTTCTCTGGCTAATGCTAGATGCCGCCGGGGGTGTGTTAAGCGATTGGCTGGGAG
>NW_026067986.1:944609-979765 GCF_014885135.2 Alexandromys fortis | reverse complement strand
TTCTCTGGCTAATGCTAGATGCCGCCGGGGGTGTGTTAAGCGATTGGCTGGGAGTTTGTTCCATCCTCCACCTCTGCGATGGAGGATGATACAAAGGAGTTACCGACCACGCCTGAGTGGTCCCTTCCAGGAAGGATTTGCATAGAAGGTGGAATTCATCTGGGTCTTGCAAGTTAAGACGGGCTTTTCCGTGCAGATGGGTGGAAAAAGTGTAATCAAGATAGAGGCTCATGGGAGACACTTGCTGAGGTTTAATTAAGGCCCTGTGTGTTGGACCCAGCTAAAGATGAGGGCAGACACCAGGCGTAGCCTTGTGCAGACGATCTGGAGACCTGCCGTGGGAGAAGAGCTGTCACTGAAAGGCTTAAATTAAGAGACTCTCAAGCACGAACCAGAGCTTCTGCAAGTTCATTCTGACCGAATATAGGTGTATGTAGGTTAAAGCCAGAAGCCAGGGGTTGAATAAGTCCTTTAGGGGGAATTTAAGGAGCAGGTACAGAGGGTTCCGGGAAGGTAGGATGGCCAGAGATGGCTTGGATAGAAATAGTGGAGAGGGGTGTCCAGGGAAAGAGCTTTAAGGAGAAATTGACAGTATCTGGCAGATCAGAGCAGACGCACGAAGACTTCTTTTTAGTTATGGGTTCTGGTGTATATTTAGAACACATATGTTTAAGACAGTTACACAGTAGAATACTGTGTCGTGGGACAGACAGACAGGACCATTGCCTCACCTGGCTGCCCCTCTGTGGCAAGAGTAGTTCTCAATCTACTCATTAGCAGAAATCCTAATTCACTTCCAGCAAACACTTTTCAGCACAGAACACCTTGAGCAAAAAATCCTGAGAACAACGAACTAGCTATAGTTCTCAGACTGTAGTTCAGTCTTTCGCTTGCTCATCCTGCCTGTTTGTGACTATGTCCTTTGACCTAATACCTCCCCACTTCCTGTCTCACCATTGGCTGTGGTAACCACTGTTTATTCTCCACCTCCATATGTGTGAATTTTTAAAAAAAAGTTAGATGCTGCATATAAGTGAGGCCATGCAGACTTTTTCCCATGTTTTTCTTTTTTTTAAAAAAAATTTATTTATTATGTATACAATGGTCTGCCTGCATGTGTCCCTGCAGACAGAAGTTGGCACCAGATGTTATTACTGGTGGTTGTGAGCCACCATGTGGTTGCTGGGAATGGAACTCAGGACCTCTGGAAGAGCAGTCAATGCTCTTAACCTCTGAGCCATCTCTCCAGCCCTCCCATTTTTTTCTTATTTTACGTCACATTCTATCCTCTGGGTCCCATGTGGCAAGTGGCAGAACTGGCACTTTTTTTGAGGCTGAATAATATTCAGTGACATACATGCACACACGTATGCTATATCCAATGGTAAACACACACATATTTTGTTCATTGATGTATATATACACAAGCATATGTAAGTTGTATTCATTGGTATACATACACACCTTTGTATGTTATGAGATATAACAGTTTATCTTCACATCCTTTGACACCTAAGCTGACTTTATATCTTCTTTGCAATATGGTTGCAGTACAATGGGGTGCTGATGTCTTCTAATATTTGTTTAAAATGTTTGTGTATGAGGTTTTGCCTGCAGCTGTCTCTGTGTACCACAGGCTTGCCTTGTGCCCCAAGAGGCCAGAAGAGGGTGGAACTGGAGTTATAGACAGTTGTGATCCTACATGTAGGTGCTGGGAACTGAGCCCAGGTCCTCTGGAAGAGCAGTAAGTGCTCCCAACCACTGAGCCATCTCTCCAGCCCTAGTACTCATGAGAAGGTAGCTGAGTATGAAGAGATCCTCTCAGATCCCTTGAATGGGACAGCTACGAGGTCACAGAGGCCTGGCAGTACGGTCAAGACTGGGTAGGGGAAGGCAAGTGTAGGTATTCACTTCCTAACACGATTTGTAAGAGAGGAGGGGGCTCCAAAATTCAAGATGAATAATATTCAGTGCAACATTAAAAAAAAGTCAACAGAAACACCCAAATCTATGCTAAGAAAATTATTAGAATTTTGCATAATAAAAACAGCTTCAGCATCATCGGCTTTTCCTTCTTCTGTTCTAGATGCCAGTGTGAGGAGCACTAAGCGACATTGTGGGGATGAGGGTCCAGTGGGAGGAGCACTAAGTGGCACTGTGGGGATGAGGGTCCAGTGTGAGGAGCACTAAGCGGCATTGTGGGGATGAGGGTCCAGTGGGAGGAGCACTAAGTGGCACTGTGGGGATGAGGGTCCAGTGTGAGGAGCACTAAGCGGCATTGTGGGGATGAGGGTCCAGTGGGAGGAGCACTAAGTGGCACTGTGGGGATGAGGGTCCAGTGGGAGGAGCACTAAGTGACATTGTGGGGATGAGGGTCCAGTGTGAGGAGCACTAAGCGGCATTGTGGGGATGAGGGTCCAGTGGGAGGAGCACTAAGTGACATTGTGGGGATGAGGGTCCAGTGGGAGGAGCACTAAGTGACATTGTGGGGATGAGGGTCCAGTGTGAGGAGCACTAAGCGGCATTGTGGGGATGAGGGTCCAGTGGGAGGAGCACTAAGTGGCACTGTGGGGATGAGGGTCCAGTGGGAGGAGCACTAAGTGGCACTGTGGGGATGAGGGTCCAGTGGGAGGAGCACTAAGCAACATTGTGGGGATGAGGTCCAGGTGGAGTCAAAATTGAAGAAACTGAGCCTGAGTGGACCTTGGTGGAGGGGACTCAGGCCCAGCGTCTTTGTGGTGGTTACTGTTTAAGGTGGAGGAGCCTTGGATGAGCTAAGGAGCACTGCCCCAGGAAAGTGGAGGGAGGACTGGGGAAGACTGTGAAGATTGGCGTCTTCTCTGGGGGTGTGAAAAGTGCCTGACCAGAATCTCTAAACAAACTGCCTGGAAGATGATGAAAACACAGGAAGTTGTGCTGTGTGGTTCTCCTTCCTCAGCTTCCTGCTGTAATGTCTATTTATTGTGCGTGTGTGCATGCACATGTGTGTGTGTGCTCATGTGCATGTGTGAGTGTGTGTGTATGTGTGTGTGGTGTGTATGTGTTATATTTTATAACAAGTACATTGACTTCTGGCCTATAAGAATTATTCACCTATTCTGAGTATCTGTTCAAACGCTATAAAAATCATATATTTTAATTAGCTTACAAAATAGTAGGTTTAATCCTTAGTTTTGGTTAAGTCTCTCCTCTCCCTTTCAGCTTTCTGCTGCTCTAGATCTGATTGGGGGAGAATCAGGATCTGAAAACAGGGTACAGGGTGACCAGCCCTCCCAGGTAGCCCAGGGCAGACTATTACCTGTGATGTAGAAATGTTGGTTCAAAAATGAAAACGTGCTGGGCATGCCTAGCTCACTTGCCTACCTGAGATTGGGGTGACGCCAGGAGGCAGAAGGTGAGGGAATTTAAGATTCTGGCCAGAGAATTCGGTTTCAGGTCCAGTTCAGAGAAAAGGAAGTGAGGTCATTTCCGGTACTGTCATATGGAAAACCCACTCATTCATTCCTTGCACACCACGTGCTGGCTCTGAGTCAGAAACGGCGACTAAGCAGAGTGACCACCAGACTGTCTCTGCCCCAGTCTAGACGGGGTGGCCCGTGGAGCCCCGGGACCTTTGCCAGAAGCTTGGGCTAGATCCTCTTTCCGCAGCTGGGAATCCTAAGCGTATTCCCAGTGCAGCGGCTGGAGCGATGCTCTCTCGGACCTCTTCTGCGTTTCTGAGCTCGCGTCGCTGTTTAAAGCAGCGACTGCGATGAGCTCATGACTCCCTCCAGAAGTGAAACTGAGACTGGGTTTAGGTTTTCCGTCCTCCAGTTGCCAAGGTTAGGGACCCTGCGTACCAAATGGGAAAATACGTGGGTGTGGAAAGGGAGACCGGCGAGGGGGCGTTTCACCTGAAGAAGGGGAATTTCTTTAGGAATTTTGAAAGACCCAGTTGCCTTTCCTGCCTGCCATAGAAGCTGTAAGGTTTGAAACAGGCTCATGGTTAAGCAACAGGATGTTGATCAATCAGGGTTGGGAATTTGTAGAGCAGGTAGGAATCAGAGCTTGGGCAACCCTGTGTGCTCTCAGGAGCTAGGAGAGAGTGACCGTCCTGTCTGAGAGGGGCTTGGAGCTCTGGATGGAGTCCCCAGAGGTGGGCTTGGCTGCTGATGGCCATGTTGAGCCTTTGTATTGAGCGTTAAAGACTGGTCTAGCATGTGGCTCCATTGTAGAGTGTGCCCAGCATGCCCGAAGTTCTGACTTCAGTCATCAGCCCTGCTTAAAACCAGGCTTGATGCTGGGTCTAGTGGTTCATGCCTTTAATGCCAGCACTTGGGAGTCAGAGGCAGGCAAGGCCAGCCTGGTCTATATAGTGAGTGAAATCTAGGGAAGAACTACGTGAAACCCCATCTCAAAAAAAAAAAAACAAAAAAAACAAAAACAAAAACAAAAAACAAAGAAATGAACCACCAAAACAAGCAAAATCCCAGGTGTCGTGGTCTGACCCTGTAATCCCAGCAGCTTCAAGGGCATCCTGGGCTACAGGAGACTCTTGTTTCAAAAGAAATAAAACAAACAAACAAAAAGACTCCTACAGCTACCCCCAAAGTCCATGCTGCCATCTGAACCAGTAAAGTCTGCCCTGTCCTTTCGGAAAGGTTTTAGGCATCCTCGTTCTAAGGTCTCTTTGTCTACATACACACAAAGGAACTGGAGTGACAGCTGATTGTGAGCCACCGTGTGGGTTCCAGGAATAGAACCCAGGTCCTCTGGAAGGGCAGACAGCGCTCTTAGCCTCTGAGCCATCTCACCAGCCCCAGGAGCTAAGATTTTTATTATTCTGAATCTTCCTACTCATGAATAAAGGATGGCTCTCCACTTATCTGGGTCTTCGGTAATGTCTTTTTAATAATGCATGTTTGTTCCAGTAAGGTCTTCTATAGCTTTTGTGTGGGTCATTCCTACATGTTATCTGTGTGATGTGATAATATATGGTGATTGGTACTGTAGTTTTTAAGCTGCTTTCTTTTGGACCCGCTATAATTTCTCCTAATTTCTTACACCGGCTGTGCATTTGAGGAGGTTATTTCTGTGCTTCATTCTGCATCTCTATGGACACTGTAGCAAGAGTTTCGTTTTGTTTTCAGATTAACCAGCACCTTGTTTTATTTGAGATATGGATGATCTCCCGCTGCCCTGGAACTTGGCTGCCCAGTGAACCCAGCCATCCCCCTGCCTCTGTGTCCTTGGCACTGGGATCACATGTGTGTAACAACACAGATACAGAGCCTCAGAGAAGGGAGGGCAATCTACCTCATGCGACAGTCTCTGGCATGGAGCATTTAAGTTAGGAGACATTAGTACATCACAGAAAGGCTCAGTTTAGGAACTGAAAAATTGGGAGGTTTCTTGGACTCAGTGCTGTGTTATAGAGAGATGCATCACCCTTGATCTCAGGGAGATGGGAGATTGTTGGATGTTTAACAGCATCCTAGCCTCTGTCCAGCTGATCCCAGAGCTACTACTGGGGGCCTGTAGAACTGCAGAAAAAAAAAAACCCTTATCTCCTGCAACCCTCCCCCTCCCCCACAGAGCACACTCACGTAGACTCTCAGGTGCAGGCCCCCCCGAAGATTTGCATTCTGCTTTGTCGATTGTTGTGGTGGTTTTAATTGTTGAAGGGTTGTGTATGTGCAAGGCGTGTATGCAGTATCCAAGGAAGCCAGAAGAGGGCACTAGACTCCTCCTGGAACTCTAATTATGAAGGGCTGTAAATTGCATTGTGAGTTTTGGGAGCCAAACCCCCAGGTTTCTGCAAGAGGAACAAGGGCCCTTTATTTATACTTGCACTTATTGTATATAGTTTTTCTTATATTAGTTATAGCCTTCTTTTTATTTTAGACAAAAGTGGGAAATATAGTGGTACATTATTTGTCTTTTAATAAATAATGTTAGAAGAGAGAGACCACTTGTTGGTTCCTGGCTGCCCTGCTAGCTTAGACCCGAAATAATCACACAGAAACTGTATTAATTAAATCACTGCTTGGCCCATTAACTCTAACTTCTTATTGACTATCTCTTACATCTTAATTTAACCCATTTCTATTAATCTGTGTACCACCACATGGCTGTGGCTTTCCAGCTAAAGTTCCGACTGGCATCTCTCTCTGGTGGCTTCATGGCTTCTCTCTGGCTCTGCCTTCTTTCTCCCAGCATACAGCCTAGCTTTCCCCGCCTAGTTCTGTTCTTCCCTGCCATAGGCTCAAAGCAGTTCTTTATTCATTAATCAATAAAAGCAACACAGAGACAGAAGGACCCCCAACACCAAAATAAAGCTTGCCTGAAGATCAGAGGGCAAAGATAAGACTCTAGAGACCAGGGAGTGGTGGCACACATCTTTAATCCCAGGACTCTGGAGGCAAGCCAGCTTCAAGGCCACCCTGGGCTATACAAGATTGAATCTGTCTAAAAGAGAAACAGACTTCACACAAAGGTGATCCCGTGCCTTTAATCCCAGCACTAGGGAGGTGGAGACAGGAGCGATATGGCTGGGTGGAGAGAGGAATATAAGGGGAAGAGACAGGAACTCAGTGAAGCTCGCCCTTTGGTCTGGAGATTTTGTAGCCATAAAAGGTCCTATTCTCTTTGGATGTATACCTTGCTCAGCCTAGATATAGTAGGGAGGGCCTTGGACCTTCCGCAAAGCAATGTGCCTTACCCTCTCTGAGGAGTGGATGGGGGTGGGGTGGGAGGATGTATGAAGGGATTGAGAGGAGGGGAGGGAGTGGGAACTTGGATTGGTATTTTTTAAAAATCTAATAAATTAAAAAATAAGTCTTTCTAGTGGTTGGCTGCTTTGCTTTTCTGATCTTTAGGTTGAACCCCAATATCTGAGTCTGGGTTTTTATTATCTGTGCTACATTTGATTGTAATTTTGCTCATGCTAAATGATACATGAGTTTCCCCTTCAGCTTGAGATAATGGTGCAGCCCTATAACCTTAGGACTCTGGAGGCTGAGACAGGAGAATTGCCATGAGTTTGAGGCTAGCCTCAGCTTTTATAGAGAGTTTCAGGCTATCCTGTGCCACATGGCTGTAGGAGGATAAAACCTATACATGGCAAGGTCCTGTTTGCAGAAAAAGAAAGAAAAAAATCCTCTCATTTAGGAAGGGGACCTTCTGCGTGGGGCTTTGCATTTCTGCTGAAGGCCTTCTTGACTTCTTGGGGAATTTTCTTATGCTAATTTCTTGACCTGGGCTTAACAGAAAAAAAAACAATAAAATAGAATAAAATAGTGATTATTTAGATTATAGTTCAACCTCTTCTTTCTGTGCTTTTCTCTGTGAAGTGCCCAATCCCAGCAGCCACAAGAACTGCCTGCACTGTGCCCCAGCTTCCAGGCTTGGAGGGTTGCTGCGTCTTAGTGGCCTGGCTCTGTCTGGGAATCTGTGTTCTCCTTCTGATAGTTCCTAGCAGCTGTTGCCTCTGAGTAACTGGGATTTGGCTGCCAAATTGTCGTGTCCCATCCCTCCCGCCGTCCCGGCCTTATCTGTCCCCACCCCCACCCCGTGTCCCCTGCCTCCGTCAGCACAGAAGCTTGTGAGCATCTGTGACAGGCAGAAGGCACCATGGGCCTGATAGTGGGAGAAGATGACTTGGGCAGATATTGTTCTGTGTTAACTGGTGGTGTTGTTTCATTTGCGGCTTTCTTGGCAAGCAGGATTAAACAGTTCCTGTCTACTAGTTTTGCTCAGTCCTTTTTCAAGCATGTCTGGATAGTTTGGACTTTTCTTGCTCTTAGGTTTAATGGTCTCATATTTTATTTTTCCCTTACTTATTTCTTGTTGGACCCACAAACGTTTTAGAGGTTAAGCCTAGGGTAGCATTCAATAAGAATATTACCCTTCTCGTGATGGGAAGAGAAAGACAACTTCCTCGGTCTTCTTGTTACAGAAAGTAGCAGTTAGGTTACAGCGTTGTCCTCCTTGGGATGGCTTGCAGGCTTCTGAGACTTTTTGACATCTGAGAATCACACAATTAGTCACTGAGACTTTTTTTGAGAAAAGTCTTCCGAGCACAGCTTTTTCTATGTAGGGTGATGGTTTTAGTCAGTTCTATTCCTTTATTTATAAATAATCCTATTTAAGTTGTTCAGATAAATGGATATTGAGATTGGCGTAGCCTCACCAATCTTAGATGAATACTTAAATATCATCATATAAAATAGGTGAAACCATTATCATCTAAGAGTTAGATTGTGTTTCTGTTTTTTTTTCTTTTCCATTGAGTTCAGAGGGCTTTTTTGTTTTGTTTTGTTTTGTTACTCAGGGACAAGGTCTCCAGTATAAGGGCTGGCAAGATGGCTCAGTGGGTAAAGGTGCTTGCTGCCATGGGGGATGGTCTGAATTCGATCCCTGGACCCACATAATAGGAGAGAACTCTGATTCTTTAAAGTTATCCTGTGGCCTCCAGTTGCAGGTGGAATGCCCACAAATCCCTCCCCTGTATAAACAAACAAGCAAGCAAACAATTGTATTTTAAAAGTCAAAACCAAAAGATTTATAGTCCAAATCTGAAAACTGCTCGGTTCTGACGGAAGAAATTGACGGTTACGAAATCGTGCCTTGAGCCGGGCACTCAGACCTGTGGGCCCCCCAGGTCTTCCGTCCACTCCCATGATGCCATTGAGAATTTTGGTGGTCTTTGCTGCCAGGGAGCAGTATGTTGAGGGTCGGGAGACCTGGCACGTTCTTGGGGCAGAGGGTCCGAGGACCTGGTTTAAACTCAGGAAGCGCTTAGCCCAGCCCCTCTGGAGGGTCCCGTGGGCGAGGCTGCGGGCGAGCCTCAGCTGTGAGTGCCGGGTGTATGGAAAACTGTAGGAGAGCAACTGAGGAGGGGCAAGGGACGCAGGAAAGGACAGAAACCTCATTTGGTGAGGACCCTGCAGGGAGGCGCCCTTTGCCAAAATCTGCTTTTGTTGAGAACAGGTGGGAGGGGCTAAGGAGTGGGCGTGGGTGGCAACTCCTCAAATCAGCTGCTTAGTCATCGGACTTTTCTCTTCCCCTGACCTCTCGTGGTAACTTTAGTCATTAGCTTCCTAGCTAGTGATTTCCCCTACCCTGCTTTTCATTCTGATTAAACCATGTGGGAATTTTTGGAGGTAATTTTGCCTTTGATGTCATTTTCTTGAATGTCTGGGTTTTCTTCTGTGTCTTTTGGCTTTTGGCTCAGTTTTTGACTCTGTCTGCTGAGGCTCTCTTTCTCCTGACTTAAAGGGGTGAACTGGATCCCCTTGCTTACAGAGACCCAGTAAGGAAGGGAGAGCCTGAACTTCAGCTCTTAGGCGAAGGGATCCGGCAGGATTAAAAGTGTCCTCTCACCGCAGCGTGCCTCTCCTGCAAGAGCCGGGAAAGAAATGAAGAAAGGCCTCCAAAATGAAGTTGCTGACTCGCTGTGCGCGGAGCCCTGCTAAGTGGATAGACGCTGGATGAGACCCTGGCTGCTGATTTCTGGAACATGGCCCTGTACCCCGTGTCTGCTGAGGTCATCCACCAGGTGGAGGAGTCCCTGGACGACGAGGAGAAGGAAACGATGCTTTTCTTATGTAGAGATGTGGCTGAGAACCTGGCTCCACCTAACGTCAGGGAGCTCCTGGGCACCTTAAGTGAGAGAGGCCAGCTCTCCTTGGCTACCTTGGCTGAACTGCTCTACAGAGTGAGGCGCTTCGACCTGCTTAAGAAGATACTGAAGACGGACAAAGCGGCCGTGGAGGCCCACCTCCGCAGAAACCCTCACCTTGTTTCTGATTATAGGTAACTTCTGAGCTCTGAGCCAGGCTGCACACGGGGGAGGGAGCCGGGCTGTCTAGAAGGTGTGGGCTATGAGAAGAACAGCCTCACTTCCGCTTCCTTCTGATCCAACTATCCGCGATATCACTTTTACGGCGCGGAACGCTCTGGATTTCTGTTTGTTGGTTGGCTTTGTGTTTTTCAGAAGCCCGTTATAGCTCAGGTTAGCTTGGAACTTCCTGTGTAGTCCAGGCTGGGCCTCCAACCCATAGCAATCCTCCTGCCTCGGGTGTAGGCTCACAGCTTGTTTGAATTCAATAAAACACGGGCTGCTTACCAGGTACGCTACTGGGGAAAAGATCATCATGGAAGTGGAAGGGACAGATAGTCTGTGTATGCCGGACTGACAAGAGGAAGATAGGAGAAACAGTGTAGCGCTGCTCTTTCTTGCCAGTCCCCAGTAGCGTGGGATCTGCGGTGCTTTGGGAAATTCTGGTACTGAGAAATAAAGTAGCAAGAGTGAGTAACCTCCCTACTGCCAGAGCTGTGACCCTTTCTAACTCTTCCTCTGCCTGGGCAGCCAGCCAAGGAAAAGCCTCAGGGTGGGTTCCCTTCCCATCGTCTTGCCTCTCTGCTTCAGAGGGGGCCAAGGGGGACCTTTCTTCAAGGAACTGCCTTCCACCCCCTTCTGGTTAAACCAGGACGACCATCTATGTCCCTAAGTCCGAGAGCCTCGGGGGACTTCCTTCCCCATATGAGGGAGCCTCTGGAAGGGTTGTGTATTCTGAGGCAAGAAGGAGACCTTGTTCCTTTAAATTGCTTCCTGTTCCTCCAGGCTGCTAGTTCTGTTGATTGTGTAATATGTATTTGAGGATGTTTATTTTTATTATTATGAAAAGTACTGAAAAGAGCTGGAGGCAGCACGGGCTTTGTAAAGTGCTGCGAGGTGTTGGAAGGACTGTGTTAAACCTCGGACCAGTTACAGCCCACCCAGGCTGAGCCAGTTACTAACTTTACAAAGTAAAGAGTAATATAGCCCAGCTACTTGTGCTTGGTGACCAAGACCTGAAATCCCAGCTACTCAGGAGATGGAAGCAGGAAGGTTGTGAGTTCAAGGCTAGCCTGAGTGACTTAATAAAACCCTGTCTGAAAAGGTAGCAGGGACATGTGTGTTGAGCAATAGCTCAGCCATAGGCCCTTGCTTAGGGTGTGTTTGGTTCTGGGTTCAGCCCCAGCACCACAGACAGTGACAGAGCTCCACAAGTTTCTCTTTGGATAGTGTACCAAGTGGCTTTCTGTGTGAGATGCTTGGGGTTATTGTTACCCTTGGTAAAGTTTCCCTTGTCCGACCATCAGCCAATGCCACTGATCTCACACATTTTGGGGACACTCACTTGGCCTCAGGGAGTGTATTCAGGTGCAGTGGGTAGTGATGGGCGTGTCAGGCCCTCTAGAGTAGGCTGGCCATTGAGGTCCACCTATTCACCCGTCTGCTCGGCAGGCTTCACCAGTGCCTAGCTAAGCTCAGGGTCAAGAAGAATACCAAAGAATATGGGAAAGCCACCTTCTACACAGGCATTCTGACAAAGTGTGGTGGCTACCCCAGTCAGAGCAGGGGTGAACTCATTGGGAGGGGTTTTCCAGACCAGACATTGGTGATCAGAAGCTCCATGGCGGACGTCTTTTAACTTTCAAGTTCAAGTGTGGGCCAGAGATGTCAGAGATGTTTCTTTGCTTTAGAGAATCCTGAGACTCAAAGTATAGTTTTTAGACCAGTGGTCAACAGAGGGCAAGGCCACTCTGAATTTGGTCTTTCCTGTTACTCATCTCTTTGGTCTCACTATGACTTCTGGGAACCGAGGGGTTTTTTCAGGGAAGTCTTTTGCACAGTTGTTTTCGGAGCTGTTGGTTAGAAAGGGAAGTGCTGTGTCCTACTGCAAACAAAGGAAAGGCTAGGTGTGGTGCACGCTTGTAATTCCAGCACCTGGGAGGGAGGCAGAGACATGAGGATGGGTGCAGTCTGAGGCCAGTCTCTGTCCAGGGAGAGCTAAGATAGTCCCTACACAGCAAGAGCCATCTCTAAAAACCAAACCAAACAAAAAACAGAAAATGAGCTTTCCTTTTGAATTTTCTTATAGTTTCTTGGAGGATATTTCTATCAAGGCTTCCTGTTTTATAGAGTTGGGGGCGTTTTCTGTGGAACAACAATTAGTCAAGTTCTTGGCCTTGGTGAGGGATGGGCTCTTGGATTCTTGTCTGGGTTTACTAAAGAAACTTTTGGGATTTACAGGGTGCTGATGATGGAGATTGGCGAGAATCTGGATAAATCCGACGTGTCCTCCTTAATTTTCCTTATGAGAGATTACACAGGCCGAGGCAAGGGAGCCAAGGACAAGGTGAGTTGTGTTCTCTTGGTGCCTGTTCCAAAGAGCTGTCAGAAGTAGGGCTCTGGGGCCTGGAGAGGTAGCTCAGAGGTTAAGAGCACTGGTTGCTCTTTCGGAGGTCCTGAGTCCAATTCCCAGCAACCACATGGTGGCTCATAGCCATCTGTAATGAGATCTGGTGCCCTCTTCTGACATGCAGACAGAACACTGCACACATACATAATAAATAAACCTTAAAGAAAGAAAGAATGAAAGAATTCAGAAAGAAAGAAGTAGGGCCTGTTCCTTGTGGTATGGAGAGAGAGAGAAGTGGGCAGCCTGCTGCCATGGTCCCAGTAGCTTTCTCCGGTAGTTTTTCTGTGACCCTGGTAGCAAGAGAATGGGTTTTTAGAGGGAATTAGGTTGGGACTCTTTCCTCCTGTGGTCCTGGGAATTTCTTTTATGCTTAGATTTGGTCCTGGTTTCTGTAAAAGTCACCGACCTGGCTGGCTTCAACGTCAGTTCTCTGATTTGACAGCCCTCTTCCAAGTGAGGACATCCCGTCTTCTTGTGTGGAGTAGAGACCTGGCCGTAGAGGGCTTGGCTTGCTGGTCCACTCTCGTTTGCTGGCCCTCGGCTGTTTTACTTCCCCTCAGTGGCTCTGGGTGGAGGTGGTTTGCGGTGTGTGTGGGAGGTGACGAGGATAGAGACGTCTGACCGTTTTAGAGTTGTCTTGGGTTGCGGTAAGGGTGTGTTTGAACTCCTGACACGGTTAACCTGAGGACGGGCCAAGAAGAATCTCCATCTCTGGGGGTGATAATAAGTCTTCCAGTTGGCTTCCCTGCCTTTTAGAATTCCCTCGGGCTCCTTGATTATAGAAAAACAGGAAGACATCATGTTCCAACATCAAATGAAGAAAGTGAAAGCTGGGAGTTTTTTGGGGGGATTTCCCTAATCAACGCCTTCCATTTATATGTAATTAATTAGGCCTCTTGTCTTTGTAAAATAACGATTAGTGGTTAAGTAACCAAATGTTAACCGTGAGCAAATATAAAATCCAAAGCCATGCCCGCTTTTGAAATCGTGAAATCACCCAGCTGCTTCAGGGTGAATGAGTCAAAGGGCCCCACTCTTTCTGGGAATCATCTCTTGAGTCAGTATGGCCTAGAATATCCAGGATGGATGAAAACAGTTTAAAATGGCATTATGAGGATTTCCCATATCAACATTTTCCTCAGCTACCCTCTTCCCCCCGCCCCCCACTCTCTGGGAAGCTCTTATGGTGTGTGGTGCTGAGGATCAAGCCCAGGGTGTCATACATGCAAGGCAAGCTTACTCTGCCACCCGGGCTACAGCCCTAGCCCCCATTTCTTTGAGTTAAATTCAGGAGGGTGATTGGTTCTGAGCAGAACTGTCACCAAGGGTTACCGGAAGGTCCCGTCTTGCCACCTTTTCCTGATATTATGACCACCAGGTGGCCTAGAGTTTGCACTTTGGACGTGTTAGCTCCACTCATGATGTGTGTTTCTTGTTGGTGATTCTCTTAGAGTTTCTTGGACCTGGTGATTGAACTGGAGAAACTGAATCTTGTTGCTGCAGATCAATTGAACTTACTAGAAAAAAGCCTGAAGAGCATCCACAGGATAGATCTGAAGACCAAAATCCAGAAGTACGCGCAGTCAGGTAAGAAATTTCGGTGTCTCGGTGATCTTCAGTGCGCAGGAGGAATGGTTGGTGGAGAGATGTCACCTGTTGGGTGCCTGGCTGAAATGGAACCCAAGCATCCCAGCCCCCTCTAGCCTACACCAAGAGATCATAGTCCTTTATAACCTTTTCATCCCAATATCCCAAACCTACTGGCAGATCCCCTACCTCTGAAAATTGCCACTAAGCAGGTCTTACCATTCTGGTCTTTAAAGGAGTCTGTATGTCTGTTTTTAAAGGGCAGAGAGACTGTGAACTTTTAGGACTTTGATTATAGATAGAGCCCTGTTGCCCAGCTCCACGTTGGACCTGGTGACCACCATCCAACTCTGGGTGGTGTCACCGAGTCTGATTGCTGTCCTGCATGTGTGCTGCGTTTCTCTTAACCTCATGGAAAAGGTCACTTTGGTTTTTTCTTTAATTAAGGGGGTTGACCCTTCTACCTTACACCTAACACAGGGTCACAGTGTTAGGTCATGACTGAGACTTGCTTATATATAAGACCATCTGCAGGCTAGAGAAATGGCTCAGAGGTTAAGAGCATTGCCTGCTCTTCCAAAGGTCCTGAGTTCAATTCCCAGCAACCACATGGTGGCTCACAACCATCTGTAATGGAGTCTGGTGCCCTTTTCTGGCCTGCATGCATACACACAGACAGAATATTTTATACATAATAAATAAATAAATAATTTTTTTTTTAAAAAAGACAATCTGCCCTCATTCTGAACGACAGAATTAGGAATGACCTTAGTTTCTTTTTTAATTTAAAAGTATGTTTATCCATTTATTTATTTATTCATTTAGTGTGTGTCTATGTGTGTGTGTGTGTGTGCACACATATACAAACCCACATGTTATGTGGGTGTCATTTCTTCCCTCCCACCATGTGGGGCCTGGGGATTGAAATTAGTTTGTCATCCTTTCAATCATTATTATTATTTTATTTTATTTTTTGGTTTTTCGAGGCAAGATTTCTCTGTAGCTTTTGAGCCTGTCCTGGAACTAGCTCTTGTAGACCAGGCTGGCCTCGAATTCACAGAGATCCTCCTGCCTCTGCCTCCCAAGTGCTGGGATTAAAAGTGTGTGCCACCACCGCCCGGCAAGTCATTCTTACTGGTGAACAGAAATCATCTGAGCGGATGCTTTGAATTCAGATGGTATTTGAAAAGATTGGCTGGGATCTGAGGCACTGTTGAAGACTCATTTGACAGTTCATGAATCTTAGCGCCTCTCTCTGTCTTTACAGGCCAAGGAGCAGGATCAAATTATGTGAATTCTCTCCAGGCTTCTCTTCCAAACTTGAGCATCAAGGAGCCTTCATATAACTCAAGGGTGAGTCTGGAGCCGGTGTATGGACTGACAGCATGAACCTGCTTCAGAGGAGTCATAAAAGTGTGCAACTTCTTATGATTATAAACTTTAAAGTGCTCAGCTGGTGGGCGGTAGCGGTGCACACCTTTAATCCCAGAGCTTGGGAGGCAGAGACAGGCGGATCTCTGTGAGTTTGAGACTAGCGTGGTGCATTCCAGTATAACCAGGGCTGCACGGAGCTGTCTCAAAAAAAAACCTAAAAAAAGCTGCAGAGATGGCTCAGCAGTTAAGAGCACTGGCTGCTCTTCCAGAGCTCCTGAGTTCAAGTCCCAGCAACCACATGGTGGCTCACATCCATCTGTAACGGGATCTGGCGCCCTCTTCTGGTGTGCATGAAGATGGGTCACTCATGTACAGTAAATAAATATTAAAAAAAAAAAGAGTAAAAAGAAAAGAAAAAAGTGTTTAATTATATATTTGGGGAGTTTAATGAATAACAAGAAAGTATCTTACGTGTCACGTGTCTGTTACATGGGTTTGACTAATATTAATATTTTGGGTGCTTTCTTTTAGTCTTATTTTTATGTGCATTAGCAAATGTATCTATTTATACAGTTGGATATTTTTTCACTGTTTGTTTCCTTGAAGATTCTCTTTTAAAGTCAAAATAGATAGGATGTACCTGTAGAAAGAAAAGCTTCAGCGTCCACCAAAGAGATCTTAAAACTGTGATTTCTCCCTCCCCCGTACACTCACGTCCTCCCAGTTACCCTCTGTTAAGGCGACTCTTCTTGACCGGTCTCTGGACCGTGCAGAGATTGCTTACACATGTACAGCGGACAAGGGGTAGCACGCCTTGCCATTCTTCTGAACACAGAATCCTCAGACTTGGTACCACACGGTTCCTATGAGATCACACATGTAACCCAGTCTGGCCTGGAGTCCACTGTTAGCCCAGGCTAGCCTTGAAGAGCAAGGACCCTCTCCTTGCTTCAGCCTCCTAAAGGCTGACATCGTAGGCCCGCCCTGCCAGGAGGGCTCGTAGCTTCCGTTTTCTACACGCACCACCATGTATTTAGTTCTTTCTTTCCGATGTGCAGATTGCCTCTGTTCTTGTGTTGTGGCAAACATGGTTGCAAAATAAATATCCTGATTCTCACTTCTGTGTGCATTTTCTTTTTTAAAAAAATTAATTTAAAACGCATTTTCCTTTTTACTTTCTGTTTACTGTATGCATGTGTGCCTGTATGAGATTTTGTACACCTGTGTGTGTTCAGGAGCCCAGTGGAGTCAGAAGAGGGCATCCAATCCCCTAGAACCGGAGTTGCAGGCAGTTCTGAGCCACTATGTGGGTGCTGGGAATTGAACTCAGGTCCTCTGGAAGAGCAGCTGGTGCTCTTAACCTCTGAGCCATCTCTCGAGCCTTTCGCCTTTTTACTGAGCGTGCCTTATTAATTTAAAATTTGGCAAACTTTTCTTTAATGAGTGACAGACAGAAGATTTCCCTTTCTAGTTAAGATCATTAAGTGTCTCGTGGTCGCGTGTGGTTGTGTTCTGAGGAGCACAGTTCATTTTGTGCTTATCCCCTGGTTAATCTTCTATCACGAGAAGAAACCTTGGTATATTATGAACCCAACCCCTTTTAAAGTTATGTGGACTTCAGGGTGGATACTTAGACTCGAGTTAAGTTTTGCGGTTGAATTATAAACACTTCTATGAGTGTCTATCATGAAAACATCCCTCCCAGTTTATAAACAGTTTCTGGGAGGACACTAGCTCTAGGAGGTACCACTGAGCAACAGACTGGCTGCTAAGAATTGCACTGCCCCACCCACGAACTGAACGATAAAGATGTGTATGTCTAAACCACCGTGACTGTGTATTTGTATCTCCTATAGAGCCGGTCAGGATCGGCCTCTTCTCATCCCACAATCTCCTGATCTATCTATAAACCACACTCATCTCTCATTGCTTAGGTACAGTTTTTAATTTGTCCCTCTAGTCTCCGATAGATGACTAAGTCACAGACAGCTGGATTTAGGATTTTCTGAGCTCTCCTCTCCCACTACCTATTGTTATAACTTACACTAACATTCTTAGTTAAAATCCTTCTATGTTTTCACGACTGTGTTTCTGTCCTGCCAATGCAGGTGAGCATCCTCCCTGTTCATGTAGCCTGCTTGGGACCCAACATGCTCTGCGCTTCATCTCGCTTTACCCTTGCTGTGTCTGGCACACGACTTGATCTCTCGTTTAGTAGCTGGCACCGTGGCAAATGAACCTGGTAGCTTTCTCACAAGATTTAGGCTCTGATTAAGTCAGGATTATTGGGGGGGGGGTCCATAGCTTGCATGTCTCCAGTTTGCACACAGAGGTACTCTCAGAAGCAGCTTACTAGATAATGTACTTCCTTCTTTGGGTAGGAGAGCTAAAGAGGTCGCTGTTGTTGAAATACCAGTGGTCAGATGGTGGTAGGAAGTGATGTCATCTTGCGTAGTTCCTGTCATCTGAGATGAGAGAAGCAGGTCGGTTTAATCTCCCAGGAGTGGTTCATGCAGAGTATGTGACTGTCGAGAATCATGCCCACATATCACTTATCTTGTAGCCATGATAGGACATCATGTATTCATTTACTTAGGAGTGCTGCAGATTGTACTCGGGGCTTTGGATATAGACATTTATCAAGTGCTTCTCTGCATGCTAGACTGTGCTGAGGGTTTCTGAGTAATGAAACACCATAAACACCCTTTGCATCTAAAGCCTGTGAGTGAGTTTAGCATTCAAGAGCACAGACTCCATCCTCAGCACCTGCCTGGTGGCTCACAACTGTCTGTAGCTCCAGTCCTGGAGGATCCAGTGCCTTATTCTGATCTCCATGGACACCAGGTATACATGCATGCAAAACACATATACGTTAAAAAAACAACCCTCCTTACCATCTATGTATGGCAGGTACTATTCTATTCTTATCCTCACCTTTGCAGATGAAGAAGCAGACAGAGAGGTAAAATGACTTGCTCACACTTCTAGCCAGGCTGCACTTTGCCCTGGTGTTCACGGGAGGCACCGAATGTCAATCTCTGTCCCAGAGTGCGCTGAGTTCGGACTGTTCGAGCACCCATGATGTACTGTAACAGCTTAGAGCTGTGCAAGTTTAGTTCCAGCTTCAAAATGCCTTTAGTTCTGACTGGGAGAGTTGATCTCATCTCTGACAGTGTAGTGTGGAACTTACAGGGTTAACTGTCCCTGCAGTTCATATTTAGGTAGCTGAGAAGGTGATATTTTTATTCCCCCCCCCCAACCCCGTGTAAAAATATTGAGCTATTCAAAGAGGTGTAACATAGTGAGCTTCTGAAAAAAACTAACAGTGTGACCTTCTTTTTTTGTATTTGAAGCTCCAGAATGGGCGAAGTAAGGAACAAAGATTTGCGGAACACCTTCACATTCAAAGTAAGGCCCCCAATCTCTTATAGCTATTCTTTATAAATGCTTCTTAGCTTTAGTACAAGGGGCTGAGGTATAACTCAGTGGTAGAACACTTGACTGGTGTGAATGAGTCCCTGGGTTCCATCTCCAGTACCAGAAAAGAAAAAAATTCACTCTGTGGTGTCTGGTGGTCCCTGCTTATTGACATGGCTCCTTGAGAGGTTGTAGCAGGAGGAACTCTTGTGCCCAGGTGTTCGAGACCAGCTTCCTTAGCAAATGTGGTGAGACCCTGTCATCTAAGAAAGAGAAGAAGAAAGGAAAGAAAAAAGGGGGAGAATTCCATTGTGGGGCTGGTGATTTCTGTTATCCGCATATTTTAATTAAGCTCCCAAAAGGCAGTAAAACACATTCTTCAGGTGAACTCACCGACTCTGACTTAGCTCATCTAATCTGGATAACACCCCCTCCATCAGGCACATAGCCTAGGCTGTGTTTGTCAGACGTGTGGCGTTTGTGCTTCTGAAATGGAGCTATAGCCAGACCATGCTGAATGTTAACCCAGCCATGATAGAGAACCATGGGAAACCAAATATCCAGCAGCAGGAAGAAAGGTTAATCTGGACCATGTCTTCCATAAAAAGTAAAAAAAGGCAATTAAAGTATTGTTCATTTCAACCAATATGTTCTCTTCATTCTTAAAACATCAGCTTGAGTTCTCGGCATTATTTAAATTTTTGTTTGTTTGATTACTAGGGATAGAACCTTGTTGTGTATCCCTGGCTGGGCTGGTATTTATGATGTAGCCCAGGCTAGCCTCAAGCTCACAACAATCATCCCATTTCAATCTTCGTGAGCGCTGGGATTGCAGGGACGTGCTGCCATAGCTGGCTTATAGCATCATTTTTTTTTTTAAAGCATTTCTTTTCTGCATGGGGACCTTTCTAAAGTGAGAGTCAAGACTCAGCCCCACACCGGTGAGGTAGCCCGTGCTTAGAACCAGCGTGAGCAGGTCTCTATGCCGCGATGGAGGGCGGCAGAGCTACCCGAGGGCCTTTGAATCTGCTGTGTGCGCAGTAGAGGAACTCAACACGAGTGGGGCAGCCGGAGCGTTTTGAGGGGGCCTTGTCCCCTGATGGAGCATTGCCCATGCAGTTTGTGTAGCGCTCAGGCTCTGTGTGCTCCTGGAAGCTGAGAACCATTTTACCCGCGACCAGCCAGATGGTGCCGCTCACGCCTGCCGTTCCCTCCCTAACATTCTCCCGGTGAAAACTGTTGAGAACGGAATTAATTCCTGAACTAACAGCCTGTTTCTTAAAACACTGCTGAGGTGGAGGAGTTAGCACTCTGAATGCCGTTGAAAGTGGAAAACGGGTCGGGCGGTGGTGGTGCACGCCTATAATCCCAGCACACGGGAGGCAGAGGCAGGCGGGTCTCTGTGAGTTCTACAAGAGCTAGTTCCAGGACAGGCTCCAAAGCTACAGGGAAACCCTGTCTTGAAAAACAAAACAAAACAAAACAGAAAGTGGAAAATGGGAGATCCGGCATGCTAGTCTAGGAACGTAAAGCAAACATGTTCTTTCCGCTGTTGACCCTAGCGTAGGTTGGTCCGGGTAAGTACTCGCGGTCCACAACGGACGAGAGCCACCTTTCCGCTTTGGACTGGTCCTGGCTCACTAATAAAAGGGAAAATATCTGGTTAAGTTGGCCTTAAACTAAGAAGTTTAAGATAATCAAGCTGTGTGTTCAGGTCATTGTGGACTTCCAAATGGTTCCTATGGAAAGATCTTGATGGTGACGGTGACTGGCTCTTATTGTCAGGAGCGTTCTAAATCTTTAACCAAGATAGGCATGTCACTGAGATAGGCGTGCCACACACATCTCTTCTAAGGAAGAATAGTTTGACTACACGCCAAGGGTGCAGCAGGCTGGGCAGTAACCAGAGTTCCTTCTGGAACCTAATTAATACACACACATACACACGCATACACACACATACACATACATAACATATACATGCACACACATATGCACACACATACACACATGCACACACACACAACACACACATGCACATACACGGACACGCATGCATACGCACATGCATCACACGCACACACATGCATACACACATACACGCACACACATACACACATGCACACACACATGCACATGCACACACACACTCAGGTTCAAAGCTGAGGGTGGTAGCACAGGACGACAATCCTAGCCCTCATGAGCTGAAGCAGGAGGAACCAAATTTGAGCTGGGCTCAGCCTGGGCTACATATCAAGAACCCACCTCTGAAACCAAACAAACTCCATTTGTTTCCCCCAAACCTCACAGATTCTGGCAGGGCTGTTTTTTTTTTCTTTTTTCTTTTTCCTCCTTCGTTTTATCTTTAGACGTCATTTCTCACTTTGCCGCAGCCTCGGCCTAGAGATTGAACTAGCAGCCAGGACGAAGGTGTGAGCCAGCCCTTTTGTGGCTCCGGCACCCAGAGCCCCCCCCCCCTTGTGCAGGCTAATTGAGTCATTGTTGTGGAGCGGAGTTGGCCGTGGGCTCTCCACTTTCCAGGCGTGCTGTGCGCTGTCTGGCTGCTGACATTTTATTTTGTCATCCCCCAGCCTCACGGAACTATGAAAACATTGGCCATCTGTTCTGTACATAGCACAGAACACAGAAGCGTTCCCTTCCCGCGTGCTCCAAGCTGTTCCCTTTAGATGCAGTCCAGGGTTTGGGCCCATGTAGGAAAGCTATTGGTATAGCAAAGTCAGAGTTTTGAATTCTCCTTATCAGGTTAAAACCCTGCCAGCCACCTGTTGGCTATCTGGGGGAGGTCAAGGGAGAGCCCTCTTACACTTGCGTGGAGTGGTTTTTCTACGGAATCCTGGAATAGCAGGTGCTCTTGAGTTTTCTTTTGAACCAGGCTTTTCCATGTGAGGTTGGAACTTTGGGCTGAGTCTAGCCGGAAAAAGAATAAGTAGTTAAGAAATGAGCAGACAAAACAAAAAACTCAGTTATGATAGAAAGAACTCAGCCAGAATGGGTGTGACTAAGTTTTGTCTTGTAAACAATTCTCTCTCTCTCTCTCTCTCTCTCTCTCTCTCTCTCTCTCTCTCTCTCTTCCTTCCTCCCTCCCTCCCTCCCCAGGAAAACCGGTGAAGACATCCATTCAGGAATCGGGAGCTTTGTTGCCTCAGGTAAAGAACAAATTCTCTGATTCGGTATTGTATACACAAGTATCTGCTAGAACACTGACATCCTAAAAAACAAACCCAAAAAACAGCCAAAAATGATCTGAAAAATGATTCATGACAACTGGGTGCCTGTGCAAAATTCATTGGTCAGGAGCCTTGAATATAGCAGAGATTAAAAAAAAAAAAGACGTTCATGAATGAACTTTGGAATGCAGGGAGGTTCCAAGTGTCGGCTCATGTCTCAGCCGGGTCACTACTGAACATACCATGGGCAGTGACATCCCGGTGAACTGTGTTGCGCCCTGGCTTTTGTCTGGACTGACAACCTCCTCTTAGGAGGCTGTGGAAGGCTGTCATTTGTACCAGCTTAGAAAGATGTCTCTCGTTGCTGCTTTAGGCTTCCGTGAAGACGCACGGCCCATCTTTCTTCTCTCTTCCAAATTCTCTTTATTCCGCAAAGCTAAGACTCATGTAAAGAGATAATGAAGCTTATTAATTAAAATTAAGCAAGAGCCGAAGCAGCTGTTTGCCTGAAACACATTCTCGGGAACAGAGAAAAAAAACTGACATTAATAGGAAATGCCAACTGAGATGACTTTAGGCCATGTCTGTTGAGTGACTCACTTGCCAAAGGGATGCTTAAAACAGTCCAGAAGATGAGATGGTACAGGAGTGAGACCTAAGGGAGCAGAGAGGTAGCCGGCATCTCTAATTATGCCTGCCTTTCTTTGTAGCTTATACACGAAGAGAGTTACAGGATGCAGAGCAAGCCCCTGGGTATCTGCTTGATCATCGATTGCATCGGCAACGACATAGGTAGGTGCAGAAGCCACAGGTTAACGGCTTTCCTGCAGTGTGTTCATGACCAAGCAAGTCAGATTTGTCAGCACGGTAAATACTAGCTGCAGTAACAAAACACACTCTCTTATGATGTTCACTTTTCTACTTTGTGTGGTCAGTCAGTTGGTGATTCCATCATCGTGGGACCTTGGAGTCTTCTGTAGGGTCCTCTATGTGATTGACAGATGAGGGGATAGAGACTGTGTTCCAGCCCTGAGAGTGGTGTCCCTCATCTCTACCTACATTAAGTGGCTCAAGCTAATTACAGTGGGCATAGATAAATGGCCCAGCTATGTGTTAGGAGAAACAGGAGATGAACTTGGGGAACAGAAGTTGTGTTGTGGTAGTTGGTGTGTCTTTAGTCTACCTGTGAGTCCTGGGTTTTATTCATCAGGGTCATCCAGGGACATTTATAACGAGAGGCATTCTGGTTTCTAGAATTATCTGGTGTTTCAGCTTTTCATCATGAAAGCCTTCCTTGGGGCCATTTAAAGCACATTCTGTGTTTACTTAGAGGGCTGTGAGGAATGTTTGAGCCATGCGTGGCTTTGATCTACCTGCGAGGCATCGTCATTTGGATCTGAATTATTTTCCTCGGTTGTTGGATGTCTGATGCGCACTGAACCACTGGCAATAGATCAAGGGGAGCCTAGAACAGGAATAACTTCCCATTTAATCACAAACTGGTAGCAGTTCATGGCTTTCATGCCTCTCAACGTTCCTTAGCATGACTCAGAGATGACTCGCTCAGAACATTACCATGTGAGAAGAGAGGCTAAGAGAAGGTCAAGTTAGCAAATATGAAACTATATTTCCCAGGATTTCGGCTTCGATCCCATTTCCTCATATTCAGTTTCTGGTAGATATGAGGAATGTGTCCTTTCCTTTCATACTGATTTGAATGGAAATGGTCCCAATAGGCTCGTGTATTTGAAAGTGTGGCCTTTATCTTGGAGGTGTGGCCTTTTTGGTGGTGATGTGTCACTGGGGTGGGGTGGGGTTTCAAAAGTCCACAGCAGCTGTGGGTCAGGATGTAAAACTCTCAGCTGCTGCCCTAGTGACATGCCTATCTGCTTCCTGCTGTGATGATGGTGGGCTAACCTTCTGAAATACTGAGCAAGCCTCCAGTCAAATGCTTGCTTTATACGACTTACCATGGCTTCAGCACAGCAGTAGAGGTCCTAACTCTAAGATACCATTTTTTAAAAATGGTATTATGTTCGTATTCATATCAGGAATGGGGAAATGGTCTCTCAATGAGTCACTTACTGTTCTAAAGGACACTGTGGAATTGCCCTTTGGCTTTTGGTTGTAATCAGTCCTGTTTCCTTGTCCAGGAAATATCTGAGACACACAGCTTCCTGTGCTGTCCCTGTGTTTACATTGAAGGACTCACAAAGATCAACCCACTGTAACCAAACCACGCCCGTTATTCATGACTCCCACCCAGTGCACAGGCTGGAGTTCTGTTGCTGAGTTGTAGGCCGGGGCTAAATTCAGCCCTGTAGTTCTCCAATTATAGGGGTGCTTCAGAGTTGGGTGCTGGTATATGTATGATTGCCCAGACTTTAATCACAGCTCTGCCATATCTTAGCTCATGATGCTGGGCTCAGCATCTCTGCTGTAACATCCCTCGTGTGACAGTCAGCAGGATGAGTGAGGTTACATTCATAAAGTATGTAGGACGGTGCCTGGAACAAGGTGTCCGCTGACATTTTTCTTATTCTTATTCAAAGTTGGTTTAACTTTAGTGGAGAACTAAGCTGTTACACACCATGGCTCGGCATTTAGTATGTTGAGTCTGCTCTCAGATGAGTAAGGGGAACGGAGGGTCTGAGGGCTACACTGGGTTCCAGGTAAGTGGGGCCCATCCCCACATGCGGGCACAGAGGAATGGAGGCAGTTACTTCAGAGGGAACAAATTTCAAGTGGAAATCTCAAAAAGTATGGAGACACCCAACATTGACCTCTGGCCTTAACACACACACACACCTGTACTTGTGTGTGCACAGGCACACACACACACACTCAATCTCGCACACGCACGTGCACAGAATGGAGTTCCAGGCTGCAAATCCCCAGTGTCATTCTTCCAAGGTCAATGTCTTGAAGGTGGAGTGGGGCTGGCCCTACAGAAAGGGCAGTTAGGGACTCATCACTACTCCTGCCCCCAGGAGAATCAACGTTCTTTTGACTCGTGTGCTCTTTGCCCCTGAGGGCAAAGCAAATAACTGGACCAGAGGTCACTTATGGAACCTCCCAGCTTGACTGGCTGATAATAAATAAGGTAATTATTAGGCAGGTAATAAATAAGATGGTACAGCTTCACTCAAATTGTGTGGTGCTCTTGTCAGATGAGAGAACCCAGATCCCTTGGGAGGCTCAGCAGGGTGGGCAATCATCACCTGAAGTAGAAGGACAGTGAGGACAGGCTCCCCACCCACACCAGCTCCGCACCTCCAGTTCTGTGTTCACATGCTCCTCCTGGGACTTTCCATCCAGGACTCTAGGGCTGGGCTCCTGCTTGGGTGCAAAGACTCTGTTGCTCCTTCCCCCATCTCATTAGCCCTAGAGCCCTCCATCTCGAATTGTTATGTGGGACTTCCTCTGTCAGGGGAATTTTGCCAACTGGCTAATGGTTAACATCTGGCAGATGTGCAGGGGTTAGATAGCAATCAAAGCAGACAAGATCATTGCCAGTTGAAACCAAGGTTCTGAAAGAAATCAGAAGATAGCCGATCAGAGATCCTCAAATCCTTAGTGTCATCCTTCTTTGCACGTGGTGGATACTTTGTTATTGGTGGATACTTTGTTAATGGTGGATACTTTGTTAATGTTGGATACATTGTTAGTGGTAGATACTTTGTTAGTGACGGATACTTTGTTAATGGTGAATACATTGTTAATGGTGGATACATTGTTAATGGTGGATATTTTGTTAATGGCTGATACTTTGTTAGTGGCGGATACTTTGTTAGTGGCGGATACTTTGTTAGTGGCGGATATTTTGTTAATGGTGGATACTTTGTTAATGGTGGATACTTTGCTAATGGTGGAAACTTTGCTAACTTTATTAATGGCTTTGCATGGGTGGTCATACGATAGAACTGGGGTTCTAAAATTTGTCTGCGAAGCCCATGAGGCTAGCCACTTTGCACGGATGGGAGAGGGAAGAGCTCATCTGTGTGTCTTGCTCTGTGTCACTGGCAGCTGAAAAAGTGCCACGCACACAGGTGCTCAGTAAATATTTGCTGAAGGGGTGCGGGCGAAGGAGTGGTTCCTGAAGGGTGCTTGTGATGGAGTAGGCTCTCCTATAGTGTGTGTTTCAAAACCGGCCCTTTAATAAACATTAATTAGAGTTTAATAGAGTCTCTTGGACTTATATCCTCCTCTTAGCCTATCCCTGCCTCACCACCTCCCAAAACCAGACTTTAACTAAAGACCACACAAATCCCCTAAATATTTATCTGCATATTATTGTCTTTGTCTGGTAAATGCCTACTAAGGATATCTTACAAACAAAGTACATGCTTGGCCCCACATGGAACACATTCGAGGTGGATTCTGTCTCAGGGCCAGTGAGAAAAGACGAGGTTACTTTTCGGTGGATCATTTTTGAAAAGCATTCTCCTAGTCAAAGGCCTCTTCATGGGGTGGATCGCAGTGCTGAAGGATTTTGGCTTCAGTTATGTTGTCAGTTTGGTGGAGTTCAAGCATACGTCTCTGATGTCTGGGCAACTATGTCAGTCACCTAGCAAAGCTTGGGTCTCGGTTGGTGAGCTGTGTGATAGCCTTCATCTTTCCAGGCATGCAGAGGCAAGTGTCTCGAATCACTGGCAGGTAAACACAAGGCCTGGTTTAAGGCTCTGGCTGTCTTGGGGCTTCCTGTATATATGGCAGCATTTGCAGTTTTTTTTTTAAAGAGGAAACATCTTTCCCTCTGCTGCATTGATATTTTGTCATGCTTTCACTGACGAAGACGTGTTTTCTAGCAGACACTGCAGTTTCTACAGGGCTGTTGTGTGAAGAGACTTCCCCTTCTGGCAGTGACAGGCTAGGGACCTGCTCCATGCCTCCTTTTGAGGGTTTTCTTTCTAATGGAACTTGCTGAACCTTGAGTGAGCATCGTTTTCTTGTAGTAACACATATAATAGGAACATTTCTGCAAAAGGAAGTGGAATACTCACTGTGACCTCTGCTCTTGGGACAAGTGACATCCAAAATGGTAGAGAGATGCTTTGTTCAAAGGGATAATAGACAAGCCCTTCCAGCCCCTCCTGGGCTCATGGGGTCAGTGTCCTGTGGATGGTTTCCTCCTGGGAACAGGAGTGTATGATGGGGTATTTTGTGTTTTCTAGGTATTTCTATCCTCTGGGCCCAAGGAGATATTTGCTTAAAAACTTAACATTAAGTCAGGCAATGTGGTGCACACCTTTAATCCCAGCATTTGGGAGGCAGAGGCAGGTAGATCTCTGTGAGTTCGAGGCCAGCCTGGTCTGCAGAGCTAGTTCTGGGAGAGGCTCCAAAGCTTCAGAGAAACCTTATCTTGGAAACATTGTTAGTGGAATTTCCCTCTAAGTCCCTCATCTCAGCAGCCCTCAGTCCAGGAAGTATAGAAGGAATACAGAGCTATAGGCCCATGCTGAAGGCCCTTCTAGTTTAGAATGTCAAAAGGTGGTGTGCTCCACATCCTAGGGTTGAGGGTAGCCCCTTTGGTAAGTACATTAGCACGTTGCTTGCAGACAGAGCAGGGATTCGCACTTGATAGGATAAACCTCTTCGGCGCCTCACAGGCTTCACCAGAAAGTGAGCTGGCAGGCAGGCATGGCAGGTTTTTGAGTGTTTGCAACGCTGGAATCACGAATAAGGTGTTACAGCTACTACAACCAAGTACTTTCAGCTGTCTTGGGTCTGGTTTGTGTAGCCTTGATACACAAATTCCTGATACTGTCTCCTGATACAAGGGAGTCTGGGAAAAGTTACCAGCTGTCAGTTCCATTTAATAACGAGTCTTAAAAGGTAGTCTATAGCCTTCAGTGTGTGCTTGGGCAGTGAGGCCTTAGCTGGGCTAGCTGAGCAAATGCTAAGTTGGATGTATGCCACAGGGCCTTGCTCCCACCCACCTGTTGCTCCCAACTGTGCCTTTGTTCACCAACATCTGCACCTTGTCAGGGGCACAGGTAGAGGGACATTCCTGTCCCTTGTCCTGGGTGTTCAGACTCTGGTTTAAATCACACCTTTTCCCACAATGCCTGTTCCAGTGCCTGAGACCACACCACCCTTTGTTTTGATTTGACCCCACTGAACCGTAAGACATTTCAGTCATCTGCATGTACATACTTGTTATCATACTTCTAGAAGACAGTGATGGAGTTGTGTGTTCGATCTGGGTCCTTTATAGCTTCTTGTAAGATAATAAGGGGAGCTTAGTAAAACAGAAGTTTGGGGAGGCAGTAATTGTTCCCTGTTGTAAGCCACATTTTGGGGTGACCTCTGTCACTGTCTGGCCATGGCGGGTTTGTACGTTCCAGGGTAGGGGCACGTGGGTTAGAAATGTTAGGTAGGAGAAAGAGATAAGAAAGAAACACAGAGACATAGGATAGTACCGGGAGGGCAACTCAGTGGATGCTGAATACTGAATTCGCCCATTTTTAATTTTCATACGCTTTTATACCCCAATAAAAAAGTGGGGGAAGAAGGCAAAGACTGCTTTAACATGACACAAAGGACAACCAGAACAATTACTTACTTCAATGCTTGAGTTATCAAGCCATTCTTTCCTGAGTTAAACATTCTGAAGTTTTGGGCAGGATATGCAGTGAATACACCCTAGACCATGTATCCTATAGGCAGCCCTTTCCTATGTCAAACCTCCTGTTTTAAAATGAATGAGCAGGAATAGGCTTGAATTCTCTGACCTATGGTCAGGGTAGAGCAGACCCAACTCTGGGGGCTGTCTTAATGTCCAAAACACTAAGTAACTAAGTAACTGCTCCCCAGGTCAGGGTGTGTGGCCACACCTGTTATCAACAACTTTGAAAGAGCTGAAAAATCAGCTCAAACTCTCTGACCTCCAGCCAAGGTGGAACAGACTCACGTCTGTGGGTCCACAAAGCTGTCCCAGCTGCAGAGTGCATAAGCCATGTGACTGCTTGTCTGCCACAAGTCTGACCCTCGTGTTGGCTCAAATGACCATTTCTCCTTTTCTTCCCAGTTCGCCTCTTCCTGGTAGCTGCTGAGTTTTCTCACTTCCTGGCCCTAGGGGCTTTTCTTTTAAACTCTCAGAAAAATTGATTGTCTTCAAGCCAAAAGGGAAAAAAAAAAAAAGGAAGGGACGGAAAGAAGAAAGAGGAAACCCTTTTAGGATTAGATTGCTTTTGGGTAAAGGCTGAAGACCTGAGTTCAAATCCTTAGGTCCCAAATAAATGCCAACATTTAGTGCAGGTGGCTGTAATCCCAGCCCTCCTATGGGGAGACGAGAGATCTTCTGGAAGCTCCTGGGCTGGCTAGCATGATACTTGGACAGAACAGCCAAGAGAGCTTCTCAAACATGAGGAAAAAAATGATACTCAAGGCTGTCCTGTGACCTCCATAAATGCACAGATTCAGAAATCCATTTTTGCCTTGTCCTCCTTAGAGAACTCGCTTTTCCTCCCCAGGGTATCCCGCCCACCTTGTGTTGGCTTATGGAGGGCATTCTATAACTGATTGTAAATAGACCTGTGAAGGGTCTTCTGAATCATTCCATATATCTATTTAGACACCATCAAGATAAGTCCACTTACTTATCTCGAATGAATTGTTTCAAAAAAATTTATTTATTTTATTTTATGTATAAGGGTGTGTTGCCTGCATGCATACACACGTGCACCACGTGTATGCCTGCATGCATACACACGTGCACCACGTGTATGCCTGGTGCCATGGATTTCCTGAAACTGAACTTACAGACAGTCATGAGCTGAATGGAACCCGGCTCCTCTGGGAACACCCAGTGATTTTAAGTACTAGCCTCTCAAATTAATTTTAAATGAATAAATTGCTGGCATCTTACTGAGTTAGCTCTAGAGTTCCTAGCCCTGCAGGTAGTTCCTGGCAGTCTTGCATTAGCTTCCATGACTTCTAGAAGTGTTTTCTCTTAGTTTTGCTTGGGAGCCTAACCTTTAATGGTTGGTTGAGCTGCCTCTCCAGCCCTAGAAGTGTTCTCTAAGAAGCAGTTGTAACTTACTAATCTGTGACTGGGAGAGGAGTGGGGTTTCCAGGGTGGGGAGAAGGAGAAATGGGGCTTCTGCATTTTGTTGGAGTTTTATTTTCCAAATCTGGTGCCCAACTGTTTCTTCCTCTATTTGTAAGCCATACAGCAGCTGTCTTAGGGTTTCCATTGCTGCAACAAAACACCATGGCCAAGAACAAGTCAGGGAGCAACTCAAGCGGGCCTGAAATCTGGAGGCAGGAGCTGATGCAGGTGCCACGGGGTGGGAGCGGGGGAGGGTGCTGCTTACTGGCTTCCTGCTCAACCTACTTTCTGGTAGAACTCAGGATGTAGGGATGGGACCCCCCCCCCCCCCCGCCCATTTATCACTAACTGAGAAAATACTCTACAGCTGGGTCTCATGGAGACATCTCCTCAACTGAGGCTCCTTCCTCTGCTGACTCTAGCGTCTGTCAAGTTGACACAGAAAACCAACCTTTCTGTCCCAAAACTGTTTTAATTTAGAATAGGGAGACCTCTATCCAAGTCATAAGAAGTGTCATTTACAAAGAGATGCATGGCAGGGTCCCTGATTGGGGAAGCATGTGGTTGCCTTCATCGCTTTTAAAAGTAATCGTTATGCCTGAATAAATGCAGCTTATATGCATCTTTACAGAAATTCTACTGGGTTCCACCTCTTCGTTTAGGCGTTTGTACTGAGCCTGTTTCACAGAGGAATAAATGGAATCTCTAATTAACTCAAAGTTGCACCCCTTAGAGCCTATAAATCAGACTGGGTTACGCGCTCGTCCTTGCTGGCCCAAGAAGAAAAGGAATGTGCGTGCCACTCCGGCTGGCATCCTTACCCACCTTGCCCTCTAATAGAGGAAATACGGTGCACGTGGAAAATGTCAGCTGGGTGACTTTCCCTTGCCAGGAGCATTTTGGAGGGCGGTTCCGTTTTGTTCCAAGACCCTGTGGTGTCTGTGGCATTTGGGACCTTCGCTCTTCCCTCTTGTTTTGGGGGAGGATTTCCTGCTTTAGATCTTAGATGCTTGCCCTACCCTTAGGCCCTGTGAGGAAGATGAGACTCTAAAGAGGAGGTAGGGAGCCCGGACTTAAACTCAGATGCGGTTTCTTCTTCGCTGCAGCGTGAGGGACACTAGGGCGGAACCGAAGGAGAACGAAGGCGCCGGAAGGCACAGAGTAGCCTCTGCCCTACCAGTGCACAGCAGTTTGGAAGG
The DNA here is from genome assembly GCF_014885135.2 of Alexandromys fortis. Classification (NCBI taxonomy): domain Eukaryota; kingdom Metazoa; phylum Chordata; class Mammalia; order Rodentia; family Cricetidae; genus Alexandromys; species Alexandromys fortis. Next base: position 948,717 of record NW_026067986.1, on the reverse strand, counting down.
AAGCCCCCCCTCCCAGCTCTTTGTCAAGGCTTTCATAAGGAAAGACTTTAGCAGTGAAGAGACTTGAAAATCAGCCAGTATGCACGTGAGCAGTTTTGGAACCTGCGTTTCCCTGTTTACTTCTGCCCCCTAGAGGAGCGGATATGCCATAGCAAGAGGAGGAGCCTTTTGGAATGAGATCTCCAAGGAACTGCCGTCCAGTGACCCCAGGAGTTGTTAGCCCTGGGAGCGCTAACAAGAGACGTTCGGCCACCTTTCCTCAGTAGAACAATTAAAAACACAATTAATAGTGAAAATCAGAAAATAGGATGTTTATTCAAATTGACCACATCGGAAAGAAGAGCAATTAGGTTCAGTGACCTCTATTCCGTTTTCAGGGTCCTGGCATGAAGTTTAGGTTTAAATAGAAGGTAGGAAGACTGCATAACTAAGCTGTCCTGGTCAAGGTCTGGTCCCGCCCACCACTGTTGCCTCCGTTCCGGTCTCTCGTGAAAATCTATCTTAGACGCGTGCCCCGCCCTTACCCTTGTGAGGAGGCTGAGACTCTAAGGAGGAGGTGGGGAGCCGGGACTTAAACTCAATTTCGTGGGGTTGGTTCTGCTTTTCCCCTTCCCAAAGCTGCTGCCCGCTGACTGCAGCGTGATGGGAGTGAGCTTCAGCCTTTTCCATCTCCCGGACTGAGGTTCTGGGGGTAATTCTAATTTCCTGGGGTTGGATATTTCAACAGTCTGATTTAGGGAGGGGGCTATATATGTCTCTAGGATGTTTTTATTTCTGCAAGGTGGTGACAATTCTGTTGTAGCTTCTCTTGTTTTCCTGTCCTGGACCCAGCCTGGGTATGATTCTGGGCTGTAAAACCTTGCTCACACCCCAGGGAGGGGGTTAGCGTGGGTCAGTGTGACTCAATCGTTCCTAACACCCAGATCTTACAAGGGGAAGATGGGTATCCAATAGGTTATCAGCAGCCTGTGGATCACATCACCATTTCCTTAAGAAGATGTTTGCTGATTGATTAACAATGTCTGTACCTTATATCCCTTCAGTGTTAGAGAATAGAATTCATTTTAAGAGAGGCTAAAAGAATACAGAATATAACTGCAGTCTTAAATAAAGATGTTTATCACTTCTTACTAATAGGAGAGGACAAAAGACTTACTTGGTGCATTATTTATTTAATTATTTATTTATTAATTATTTATTTAATAACTTAATTGTAGAGTATAAATCACTCTACAATTAAGAGGCTTAAGCAAACTATTCATTTGCTTATCGCTCCCTGTTTCTGTGGGTTAGGACTTTAGGAACTGCTTAGGGAGGCTGTTCCGTTTTAGGGTCTTTGATGAGGTACCCAGAGTCAGCTGTGGCCAACTGAAGTCTTGATGGAGATTGGAGGAGCCGTTTGTAGGCCATTCATTGGCTGGCTGGCAGAAAGCTGACGCTGGAGGCTTGGGAAAGGTCTTCCCTTACGTGGTCCAGGACCCCGCCTTTGTGTTATGGTACCGGTTTTCCCAGAATCAGTCACGTGAAGGCAAGACAGGGCCAGGGGGAGGCTGTGTCTTTTTAAAAATCCATTGCTGGGGCTCAAATGCAAGGCCTCGTGCATGCTAAGCAGGCTTCCTCAACCAGCCACGCCCCTGGTTCCCATGTTCGGTTGCATTAGGTGGGTTCCGTCCCGGTCCCGTCGAATCTGCTGGTAGCCGTGGACAGAGAAGGAGGTGTAGCGAGGAGTGCTCCTTTGTGGGAAGCCTGGGATATGAACGTCACATGTTTCATTACTTCTGAATTGGGAGGCCTCAGAGCGTCGTTACACAGAAATAGAGATGCGGTGGAGATAGATAATGCTAGGAGTCTCTTTGGCTCGTCTAGCTTAGGTGTTTGTTTTCTGTTTTCCCCAGAATATCTTCGCAGGACTTTCACATCCCTGGGCTATCACGTCCATCCTTTCTTGTTTCCCAGCGCGGAAGAAATAATTAAGATTCTTCACCGGTTTGCCGGTCTGCCCCAACACAGAGACTATGACAGCTTCGCGTGTGTTTTAGTGAGCCGGGGAGGCTCCCAAAGGATGATGGGTGTGGATCAGGCTCCCACGGGGTTCTCCTTGGATTACGTCAAGAGCATATTCATGGGGGACGCTTGCTCTCCTCTAAGAGGGAAGCCAAAGCTCTTCTTTATTCAGAGCTACGAGGTGTTAAGTAGCCAGTTAGAAGACGGCAGTCTAGAGGTAGATGGGCCGGCAGTAAGAAGCTTGGACTCTAAGACCCTGCGTCCTGGCCCCTGCATGGTCCACCGCGAAGCTGACATCTTCTGGAGCCTGTGCACGGCGGACGTCTCCCAGGTAGAGCAGCCCACCAGCTCATCCTCCGTGTACCTGCAGAACCTCTCCCGGCAGCTGGAACAAGAAAGGTAAGCACTGCGGTCCTGACTTCCACCTCGGTCCTCGACCATCTACCACAATGGAGATGACCACTGTGCTCTGTCTGACGGCCTGCCACAGGAAAGAGACTTTCCCTTCCCCTCTAGGGTTACTTTGGGATGTGATAGAGATTCAGCTAGCGTTATCATCTCTTTGCTCGTTTGAATGTATTTCTTATAGTCTACTAACATGAATTAAGCGTTACCCTAGGTGTGTGTTATAGAAAAAGCACAGTTTGTGTACTGTAGAGTTCAGGTTTGGTCTCCTTGCATAGATGCTTCCACTGAGGCTCTTGGCTTCCACGACTATAGACATTAAAAAAATTATTTGTTTGTTACGTATACAGTATTCTCAGTAGTCTGTGTGCGTGTATGCCTGCAGGCTAGAAGAGGACACCACATCTCATTACAGATGGTTGTGAGCCACCATGTGGTTGCTGGGAACTGAACTCAGGACCTTTGGAAGAGCAGGCAGTGCTCTTAACCACTGAGCCATCTCTCCAGCCCGACTATCGACATTTTTGATGTTTATTAGGACTAGTTATTTCCCCAAAGGATCCATTACTGTCCTGGCTTCTGGTTAACCGAATGAAGCCACAACATCCTTCAGGTATAAGACAAATTGACCTTTTTTATTGGCCCCCTCATTACAATGAGCTACTACTCAAAGGTTTGTATTGTGAGGCTCCCAGACGTCTGTCTAGTTTCTCTCCCTAGTCTCCTCTGTGGCCTGCTGGGAATGTTGCAGCCTTCTAAAGGAGATGCTTCAGGGGCCGGGAGCCAGCACTGGCTTCTGACAGTCTTCACATCTTTGCATGTGCGATGCAGGTGGCTTACCACCTAGCTGGTGTGTTCCCTGTAAAATCCAGCTGGAAGGAGACTCTGCCAACTTGTTTGGATTGTTTGCTAAGCATCTTACGGAATACTTAAAAAAGGGTGGGTTTCCAAGAATGCTCACACCGCTGGCTTATCTCGCCCCTTTGGCGTTTGCGTGGCATGAAAATTAGCCTTTCTGTTTCCCTCCAGGAAACGCCCACTCGTGGACCTCCACGTCGAGCTCATGGACAAAGTTTATGCCTGGAACAGCAGAGTTTCTTCTAAGGAGAAATACTATCTGAGCCTGCAGCACACACTGCGAAAGAAGCTCGTCTTATCTACGTGAAAACTGGAAGCCCCCTGAGTTCTTGGAGCGTAGGCCAGGGTGGCTTGGAGCTGGCAAACCTCCTGCTCGCTTGGGTGCAGGCCTTGAAAGTCTATACTTGCTCTGGTTCCAGAGCAAGCCCCGATTCCTGATTCTCTTATAAACAGGCATCAGCTGTAGCCCGGCTGCCACGAACCACATCACTCCAGCTGCCATGCGTCCCCACTGGGATGGCAAAGTGAGCCTCTCCTCCTTAAGTTCCTGGGCCAGATGTTTTAGTACAGTGTGGAGAATGGTAAGATATAATCCCATTGCTTCTTGGGTTTATCTAGCAAGGTATACTACGTTATTCTAAGAGTTATAGTCTGTGGTTCAAGATTTGAATTATGACACCTGAATGTACCTTAAGGAGGAGACTTGCCTGGGTCCATCACCTATTTGTGAAAATTGGTTCTGTGTCAAGGGCTATTAAATTGTTAGCTTATGAAGTTATTAGAAGTATCCATTGCCTCATGAACTTCTGGCATTATTGCTCTTGAATTTGAATATTGGATT
>NW_026067986.1:937861-944078 GCF_014885135.2 Alexandromys fortis | reverse complement strand
AAACACTGCCTGGCCCGTTAGTTCCAGCCTCTTATTGGCTAGCTCTTACATATTGATCTAACCCATTTCTAATAATCTGTGTAGCCCAGGATGTGGCTTACCAGGGAAGATCTTAACCTGCATCTCTCTGGAGTGGGAGAATCATGGCGACTGCCTGACTCAGCTTCTTTCTCCCAGCATTCTGTTCTGTCTACTCCGCCTACCTAATTTTCTGTCCTATCAGAGGCCAAGCAGTTTCTTTATTACTTAACCAATGAAACAACAGATAGAAAGATGACCCTCCTCTATCAAACAAGTTTGGAATTGTAGCAAAAGTCTTGTTGTACCAGTAATAGGGTGGGTGAGGCCAGAGGAAAACAAGGGCCAGTCTCAGGTTTAGTATGTAGTAGCCATGTGATGAGATTGTGTGTGTGTGTGTGAGAGAGACAGAGGGGGGGGGTAACCACCTTCCCCACCCACAGCATCTTCCAAAATCTCAGACAGAGTGTAGGAATATGTATGTCACTGTGCTTACAGAGAAGCACTGGAGTGTTTAAACATGTAGGGTTGCCTGTCTGTCAAAAGTTGACTGAGGTTTCTGTCCCACCCGGTCCTGCAGTTGTTCAGTCCCAGAGAAATACACAGAGGCCTACATTAATTATAAACTGATTGGCCCAGTATCTCAGACTCTTCTTATTAACTAGCTATAATAACTTATAGTAGCCCATACTTTGTGTCTGTGTTTGCCACGTGGCTCGGTACCTTTTTAGGTGAGGCAGTCACATCTTGCTTGGTCATCCTGCCTGTACTTCCTGCCCTGGCTACTGGCCAATCAGCATTTATTAAAATACAATTGACAGGGGGTACAGACCATGGTCCCACAGCGGTCAAAATTAGAGGATATGCAACCCATTTTCCTCCCAGAAGACTGGGAAAGTGGTGGCTAATAGCCTGGTGACCCCTGTACTGTCTGTACAGCCAGGCCACACTGCCTCCCAAAGACCCAGATGTTTATCTCTGTCAGTCTAGAACTCTCTCCTCCCCAGATCCAGATGTTTATCTTAGTCAGTCTAGGGCTCTCTTCTCCCCCAGGCCCAGATGTTTATCTCAGTCAGTCTAGGGCTCTCTCCTCCCCCAGACCCAGATGTTTATCTCAGTCAATCTAGAGCTCTCTCCTCCCCCAGATCCAGATGTTTATCTCAGTCAATCTAGAGCTCTGCCCTCCCTAGATCCAGATGTTTATCTCAGTCAATCTAGAGCTCTGCCCTCCCCAGATCCTTATCAGGAGCGTTGTTTACCTTGAGCCTGCTTCCTCAGTTAACCAAGAGCACCTGTCTTTATGGAAGATGCTACTTGTACCTTACAAGAATTTTGATGTAGTCATGTCTTAACATTTTTGTTGTACACATGGAACTGAGTTAATTATCACCAGGAAACCTTTCTCCAAATTGTGCTGTGCTATGAAAAGCCTAAAACAAACTGTTGTAATAGGAGCGGCGGGGCTGCGTCCCCAGCACCCTGGCCGCCTGGCTGCCTGCTAGCTTATGTCCCAAAATAACAACACACAAACTGTATTCTTTTAAACACTGCCTGGCCCATTAGTTTCAGCCTCTTAACCCATTTCTAATAATCTATGTAGCACCACGAGGTGCGCTTACCAGGAAAGATTCAGCATGTCTGACCTGGCATCTTGCTCCATCGCTTCTGCTTCAGAGAGCAGAGCTATTGTGTCTGCCCTGGAGAGGGGAACATGGCTTCTGCTCCAGAGAGCAGAGCTGTCGAGTCTGAGCTCACTTCCTCTTCCTCCCAGCATTCTGTTCTGTTTACTCCTCCCACCTATGTTTTAACCTATCAGGGCCAAGCAGTTTCTTTATTGCTTAACCAATGAAATCAACAGATTGATATATGACACTCCCACATCAAACTACTTGGTGTTGAACTCTTGAAGTTTGAGCAACACTGACTACCAAGCCATATTGAACTGGCCTTCCTTCCGGCTTCATGTGGATTGACACTCTATGGATCATGGTGTTTGCAGAGACTCTCCACAAAGAGGAAGTGGACACAAAGCCCCACCACGTTCAAGAAAATATGTGCAATAGATGCCTGCGAATAAGCAGAAAATCAGTATCTCCAATGGACTGTCTATCGACCACACTCCAGGGCAGTCCCCATGCCCAGGAGTTGGCCAACACAATATAGATTCCATTTTGTTTATATGACCATTTTTTAAAAATCTTTTTACTGGTCCCCCCTTTCTTTTCTTTTCTTTTCTTTTCTTTTCTTTTCTTTTCCTTTCTTTCTTCTTCTTTTTTCTTGAGAGAGAAAGAGAGAACATGAAGTTGCCTTGCGAAGGGAGGTGGGAGGACCTGGGAAGACTAGGGAAGGAGAAATAAGGCTTCATAGGATGGTTGCAGGGATAAAGTGTGAGGTTCTTTACAACCTTTTTTGAACTGTGCTCTTTTTCACACGGACTGTGTCACTTGGCCGCACCATGAAGGGGCTGTTTCGGAAGGACCGAATCCAGCTTTGAAATGTTGGTGGGGTTGGGATAGAGAAGAGGAAATAAACCAAGAGAAGGAGCGGACGAGAAAGATGCCCAGTACGGTTAGAAACCTTGTGTATAAATTTTAGCTGGCTCACGTGTTAGTAGCTATGAGTGGTGAGCTAGGAGGTGGATGTGGTTCAGATGTGGAAAACCTGGAAAGCCAAGTGTCAGGGACAATACAATAATGGGATTTTTGATCCCTTCTATGTCACTTTTGCACACATTAGGTTTCTTTTTTTTCCTCACTGAGTGTGGTTCAGATAATGGTATAGAAGTCAATGAATAAGCTTAAATCAAATGCCCTAAGCTTGAGTGTTCTTATACAAAAGGTTTTTAAGGCTCTGGTCCTAAGTGTAAAAGTGTAAGTATGGTTCAGAGCCATAGCTAGCCAATCATGCAAGTCAGTATAGTGATACTAGGCTACCAGTAGAAAGGAGCTTTATGTATTTTAAAGAAAAGGTTAAGAGTATATGTATAAATAAAAACATATATTAATTGCCAGGCTTTTAAACACCTGGTCCCAGCTGGCTGTGCTGTTAAATGATGAAACCTTGCTAGAGGGAGTGTGTCACGGGAGGCAGGCTTTGCGGGTTTCAGAGTCTTAAGCGATTCCCAGTTTGCTCTCTCTGCTTAGATACAAGTGCTCATTTTCCTGCTTTCCCTCCTTTGTCTGCTACACTGTCAAGGAATCTAACTTTCTGGAACTGTGAGCATAAGCTTTTTCCTCTATAAGTCGCCGTGGTCTTGGTGTTTTTATCACAGCAATTAAGAAGGAACAAATACAGTAGGTATTGTCTTCACTATTATTTCTTCCCACTTTATGGATGGAGATGACAGAGCAAAGTACTGTCAACAGCTGCCTAGAATCACCTCACACCAGGGTCGCTGTAAACAGAGTCACGCTGTGGCCCATGAGACATGGGCTTTCCACAGAGGGTTATGACCTGAGCAGTGTTTTTACAGCAAATGCTCATTGCTAACATTACATGAATGAGGCGTATAAAACATGAAATAGCTTGTCTAGTATGTTCACAGTGACTGCTTTTGAGGTAAAACCAGAAACCCTTCTCATAGGTCAGAAAGAAACATATCCTGAAGTGGAATAGGAACGGCAGGATTGTGGCTGAGGATATCTCTTGTTTTTGTTTTCTAAATTTTCATCAATACCTGTCTGTGGTGGTCTGAAAGAAAACAGCCCCCAAAGGCAGTGGTACTCTTAGGGGCTGTGCCCTTGATGGAGGAAGCGAGGCATTGTGGGGTGGGATTTGAGGTCTCTTGTGTTCAAGATTCCCTCAGCGCTGCTCAGTCCACTTCCTGTTGCCTCCTAACCAAGATGTAGCCAGCACCATGTCTGCCTGCACACCGCCCTGCTCCCCGCCGTGATGATAATGGACTGAACCTCTGAACTGCAAGCCAACCCAATGAAAAGTTTTCCTTTGTAAGAGTTGCTGTGGTCACGGTGTCTCTTCATGGCAATAGAGACCCTAAGACAGAAGTTGGTACCAGGGACTGGGATGTTGCTGTGATAGGCTTGATCATGGTTTTGTTTGGAGGAATTTGGACTTTGGTACTTTGGGTTACGAAAGCAGCAGCGGGATGCTTTAAGTACTGCTCAAAGGACCATACCAGTAGGGATGTGAAAGATGATGGTGCTGATAATGACCTGAACTGTCTGGGGTTTGAGCAAGATGTCTCAGAGGAGAATTTTTATTATTATTGTTAATATTATTATTATTATTTTGCACATACCAATCCCAGTTCCCCCTCCCTCCCCTCTTCCCACTCTTCCCACTTTCCCCATACCCCACCCCCTCTCTGCTCCTCAGCGATGGTAAGCCCCCCCACCTTGGGTAGTCAACAAATTTTGTCACATTGCCACATGGAGGCAGGACCAAGGCCCTCCTCCAGAGGAGAAGAATTTTAGTACATTGCCTAGAAATTGTTCTTGGGATATTTTGGTTCAGAATGTAGTTGCTTTTTGTCCTTGTCTGAAGAGTCTGTCTGAGGCTAAAGTGAAAAACAGAAAATGTGGGACAAAATTATTTTTTCCTATGTTATTTTCTAGATATTGTAGTATGTTTGCATTTTGTAACTTTGTGATAAATTTTGAATTAATTTTGTAAATGTGTAAAACTGGTATGCCAATTGTTTTCGCGCTGACTGAAAAAGCATTTTCATATTGAATTGCTTTGGTCCTTCTCAAAGGTCAGTTCCTTATATTTACAGGGTCTATTTGTGGGCTTAGTTGTGTTCTATTGATTCACTGAATTCTATATCACGGTATTTCAGTACCGTACTATCTTGATTGCTGTAGCTTTATATTAAATCTCAATGTACTCGATACTAGGTAATGGTGAGTTTGACTGTAATATGTTTGTTGTTTGGTTTTGTGAGGGTTCTTTTTCTTTTACAAGGTCTTACCATACATGGTAAGATCTGGAACTTATGATACTCTGCCTTTGCCTCCTGAGTGCTGGGATTCCAGGCAATAATAATCCTGTCTCATTTTAAGATGTCGCTATGATTACATTAAAAAAAAAAACTTCTTGGGCTGGAGAGATGGCTCAGTGGTTAAGAGCATTGCCTGCTCTTCCAAAGGTCCTGAGTTCAATTCCCCCGCAACCACTTGGTGGCTCACAACCATCTGTGATGAGGTCTGGTGCCCTCTTCTGGCCTGCAGGCATACATGCAGACAGAATATTGTATCCATAATAAATGAATAAATAAATATTTTTTTTAAAAAAAGGTTCTTTAAAAAAACTTCTTATTTTTTTTAAAAAAAGGTCTGTTGTCTTTAATATTTATCAACACAGCACATGTATGACATAATATGTGTTTTGTCTTCCTTTCATTTATAAGGCCATATCTTCATGTTTTTATATGATTTCGAAGCCACATCTTTTTTCACTATTTCATCAAAGGGATAAACAAAACAAAACCTCTATTGGGTTGCCTTGCCCAGCCTGAATACAAGGGGAGGCACTTAGTCCTACTGTAACTTGATATGCCTTGCTTGGTTGATACCTGTGGGGAGGCCTGTCCCTCTCTGAACAGAAACAGAGGAGGAGTGGATGAGGGGTGGGTGGAGAGGAGGTGAGGGGGAGGATGGGAAGAGAGGAGGGCGGCAATATTAAGGTTGGGCTGTCACAAGGCCAGAGTCTAGGAAACAGGACTGGGGAGTCATTTTGGGTATTTGAACTCTGGGAAAGGACAGTCTATGTATAATGTCCACATTTGCCTCCGTGAACCCTGTGTGTGGGCCATGCTTTGCAGAGCAGTTCTTGTTCGGATTTTCCCTTTTTTCCATTTTTTTTTAAGACAGGGTTTCTCTGTAGCTTTGGAGCCTGTCCTGGCACTAGCTAGCTCTGTAGACCAGGCTGGCCTCGAACTCACAGAGATCCGCCTGCCTCTGCCTCCCGAGTGCTGGGATTAAAGGCGTGCGCCACCACCACCCAGCCTTTTTCCCATTTTGTTCTGACTCTGCTGCCCCCACCTCCCATGTGCTGTGATGACAGCTTGTACCACCTGGCTGGTTTAGACAGGCAAGCATTCTACCACAGGAGCTCGTCTTAAGTCTTGATCTTTCTTTTCTAAAATTTATTTTTATTAACGTCTATTTGCCAAGTATGTATATATATATACACACACAGACACACATATGTATATACATGTATATACACACACACATAT
>NW_026067986.1:920916-937240 GCF_014885135.2 Alexandromys fortis | reverse complement strand
TGGCTGTCCAAGAACTCGCTCTGTAGGCCAGGCTGGCCTTGAACTCAGAGATCCACCTGCCTCTCGAGTGCTGGGATTAAAGGAGTGCGCCACCATTGCCGGGCAATGAGAGATTTCTGTAGTAAGCCGAGTTGTATTCTTTTGGATATGCCTAAAGCAGTATGGACAAATTACATAGTATTTTTCTTTTTTCTTTTTTTTTTTTTCAAGATAGGGTTTCTCTGTATAACCCTGGATGTCCTAGAACATACTTTGTAGACCAGGCTGGCCTCTAACTCAGAGATCTTCCTGTCTCTGCCTCCCAAGTGCTGGGATTAAAGGTGTGCACCACCACCATATAGCAATTTTATTTTCAATCTTAAGCATGTTTTGCCTATGGTTGTGTTTTCTCCATGTATGTCAGTGCACTCCATGCCTGCTTGCTGCCTTTGGAGGCCATAGGAGGGTGTCAGATTCCCAGGTGGTTGTGAGCCACCATGTGGGGCTGGGAATTGAAGCTGGATCCTAAACTGGGAGGTGAGAGCGCATGCCTCTAATCCCAGAACTCGGGAGGCAGGACAGGCTCCAAAGCTGCACAGAGAAACCCTGTCTCAATAATGTGTGTGTGTGTGTGTGTGTGTGTGTGTGTGTGTGTATTCATATAAAGGACTGAATAGAGACCTGAAAATGTGAACTATTAAAAAAATGCAGGGGGAACCTTAAGATGCAAGTATAGGCAAAAGGCTTCTCAAGTACAACTTCAGTATTGGAAAATACTAGCAAGAATTCTTCAATAGTATTTTATCAAATTGAAAGTCTTCTGCACAACAAATGGAATAGCAGAGCGGACAAACCACTTACTGGGGGGGGGCGTAAACCTGTGACAGCTACTCATCCAAGAAGAAATTAATAGCCAAAATATAAAATGAACTCAAAAGTTAAACAATCAGAACAAATCATCGGATCAATCCGTAGGCACTTTTCAACTGAAGATGGAAAAAAAAATGATCAATGAATCTAGGAAAACATCTTTAGCCATCAAGGAAGTGTCAATCAATCAAAACTATGGAGAGGCTCTCTCATCTCAGTCAGAATAGCTATCACAGGAAAACAAAAATATTTAAACAAGACTGATGGCAATGGAAATCCATATGGAGTGACCCCCCTCCCTCAAAAAAAAATTGAAACTAGCAACAGGAGAGAGATTAACCTTGCAGTCATCTCTCCAGCCTTTATTTTTTCATGTTTTACTGATTAGTGAGACTAAGAATAATGTTTGGGGGTATTAATGAGGATGGACAGAAAGGACACCCTTTCTTCACTCTTGTTCTTAGAGGACACGTGTTCACCCCGCCCCCACCCCCACCCCCACCCCTGTTCAGGATGATGTTGGCTATCAGTTTGTTGCACGTGGCTTTTACTCCGTTTAGGCGTTATTGCAGCAATAGAAACTCTTAAGTGAAGTAGTAAAGGCAAAAGAGCCCTCTGAAAAACGCTGGGGCAGCCAGTGTGGTGAACTGCTGGACAGGGCTCAAAGAGGAACTCTGAGGTACTCAAGGAAGGAACCGGATGGGAAGACTTGGGCGGAGCGCACCAATGCTGGGCACAGAACTGGACGAACCTGCAGCTTTATCGTGAGAGAATAGCTGAGTGCGTGGCCACCAAAGGGCCGCTGGGGATCAGGAGCCTGCCCACACAGAAACTGCTACAAATTTCTCCTAGTGGCAGCAAGCAGTAGGGTTGCCTACCCCACCACAGGAGCTGGGAAGGGAAAATTCTGTCCTTGACCAGTCTTTTCCCGGCCTTTGAGCGCCCTCTACAGATAAAGTTTAAGACTGTGCGGGATTACTAGGGAGGTCCTCTACAGATGGCAGGTCACACCTAGGAGGCTGCCTGAGCCCTAGAATAGTTAAGAATAGGGCCCAACAAGAATCATAAACTTACTGAAAACATTACTCATATTTAGAGGGTACTTTGGTTTTTTTTTTGTAACTCAATTGCATGACTTCTAAGCTTGGACTTCTAAGCTTGGACTTCGGAAGGGGCAATGCTGTGTTACAATGTGAAAAGCTTGGGCGAGCCTGCTGGCTACAATGTAACAAAACAAGATTAAAAAAAAGAATTTGCAGTGAAGAAGCAGTGATTGAAACTAGAAGGTGAACCCATCTTGATTTTGTAGATGAAAGTCTCTCTCTCTCTCTCTCTCTCTCTCTCTCTCTCTCTCCATTTGTCTACACTTGTGTTACCCTGAATATTAGCCATATTAGTATTCCAATGTATGAATTCCATTGATTTTTTTCAAGGTCATCTCAAGGGCAGAAGTTATCAATATGAGTGATATTTTTCAAACAATAAAATACTAAATGACAAAGCACCGAATCAGGCCACAAGAAACAAGGTGTGACTGAGCATCCCAGGAGGCTGGGGTAAAGGAGGGCCTTCCCCTCTGGAGTTGTCAGTGGCTTGGGCGAAGGTTTGCCCTGAGCTGTTGACTCCTAGTTCACCCTGTGTCTGGACTGGCGTGAGGCCTGGCTTACAAGCCAAGCTTCCTGCCTCCCTTTCTCGTCTGGGCAGGCTGAAGAAGATAGCTCCTAGCTGCTAGTGGGGAAGGGAATTAGCGTCCCCAGGGCACCTGCTTTGAGTGAAACACTAAGTCTCATATATCATCTTACCTCCTGGGCTAAGTAGTCATTTTCACAGGCAGAGACTGGGTCTCAGTGAAGCCAAGGAAGGTGCCTGGGTTTGTAGTGAGAGGCAGAGCCAGGATTTGAATTCAGAACTGTCTGGGACTAAAGGTCAAGCTCATTCCTCAGTGTTAAGGAGAGGTGGGAGAGAAAGGCGGGGAGAATCTTTGGGGACACAAGAATGGAGGGAAGTCCCTCACCTTGGCATCAAGTTGAAGCCTTGTGCCAGCAGAGCAAGAATTCCAGCCCAATTAATAACTGCTCCAGTTGTTAATTCCTTTTCCCACCCCAGCCATAAAACTATCATTTTCTAGGTCTGTCGCCAGAAACCAGGTTATAGGAAAAGGTACGAAACCCTTTGTGCAACTCTTGTGGGTCCAGGTTTAACTTTAATAGATTCAAATTTTATTCAAGGCATTTCCAGAGATACCTTATAGTCTCACTGATTGAGACTGAGAAAATGGCTCCACAGTTGAGAGGTCTTGCTGTGTAAGCAAGGCTTCCTGAATTCAGATTCCCTAGGACCCATGAAAATCAGGGCTTGACTACGCATGTCTGTAACCTCGGCATTTGCGGAGGGGGCGCGGAGACAACTGGATCACTGGAGCTTTATAGCAAGATAACTGAGCAACGTGTTCAGTGAGGGGACCTGTCGCACGTCTCCCTCTGTGCAAACACCTGATAACGACTACTTCATTTCTTCTTGATTTCTTGGTTTGGCCTGTGAATAATGTACAAGCGTGCAAACATTTAGAAAATTTTTCTTTACTTTCTTCCGTTGTAGCGAATCCCTGGCTATTTTCACCCAGATCCACATCTTTGGCAGAATCAAATGGGTATCTCGCATCAGACCTCAGACCGCGGTTATTCCCCGTCGTGAAGTTCATGCCCTTGTGATGAATTCCTAATTGTTCCACCAGAGGGCAGCAAAGAAGCATGAACAGGGGAGCGAAGGCCGGAAGGAGTTTGCTGGCTGGAAAGGTCTCCAGGGAGTCCCCCAGAGGTGGTGTTCGCCTTTAATCCTAGCTCTTGGGGAGGCAGAGGCAAGTGGGTTTCCGTGAGTTCGAGAGTAGCCTGGTCTACAAAATGAGTTCCAGGACAGCCAGGGCTGTTACACAGGGAAACTCTGTCTCAAAAAAAAGGGGGGAGGGGGTTGAAAATCAAAGACAAAGCACCATACAGAGATTTTTTTTTTGAACTGAAAAAAAAAAGAAATAGAAGAATGAGCCAATATTGACTTTCAAACGTAAAATTTTTCTGAAAGCACAGCACAGATACACACCTTACACACACAGCACAGTGAACCGACTTTCTATTTCCCAGTCAGCGAGCACAGGCCTTCAGCAAACAGTCCTTCTGCCTCTGCCTCAGACACAGGCAAACCATGCCTTTCTGCTTCTTCTCAAAACCGTTGGTTTCACTTCCTTTTTGAAGGGCATGCTTTTCTCAAGAGATCTGGCCGGAAAGTGTTCCTTGCATAGCAGTGAGTGGCCCTGCATTTTCTAGCTTTATTTTGGCTGGAAGACACATAGCAAAGGTGGACATTGCCGTTGACAGCAGAAGTCTCTATTTCTGCCGTTAATGCTTCGCAGTCCGCTTTGGGCAATGACCTGGCGTAGCCTGGCTGTCGGGTACAACATGGTCAGAAGCAGGTTCAGGAGAAGAGGTGTTTTGGGATCTCATCAAAAAATCTTAGTATAAACTTTGGGAACACTAGGGAGGGTTTGTACAATGATGCAACAAACAGAAACTTGAATGAGAGACACTGCGGTAGTTTTAGTAAGGATGTCCTCCTTAGACTCTTGTATTTGAAACTTGGTTCCCAGTTGGTTGGTGCTGTCTGGGGGCAGTTTAGGTGGTGCAACCTTGCAGGAGGAAGTATATTACTGGGGGTAGGCTTTGGGGTTCAACGCCTCACACTGCTTCTGGTTCGTTCTTTCTGCTTTGTGTTTGCATTTGAAGACGTGAGCTCTCAGTTTTCTCTTCCTGCTGCCTCGCCTGCCTGCGGCTTGCTGCCACGCTTCTCTGCCAGGACAAACACTACTCTCTCTGGAACTGTAAGCCAAATAAACTCTTCCCATTCCAAGATGCCTTTGCTCATCGCGTTTTAGAGCAGTAACAAAAAAAAAAAATAACTAATACATACACCTTAGGTTATGTGTATGGCCCAGTTAGGGTGGCCTCACTTTGGAGGTGGCATTTCAAGCCGGGACAACACAAAATAGAGGGATAAACAGAAACGGGAGAGAGAACAGCGTGGTATTCTTCTGAGGTGGGATGCTATTGAGGGAACCTCCAAAAGAGCCCTGAGAAGGCTTGAGGAATCTTTCAAGACAAGTGGAGAACTTGTTTCATATATGGGGGTTGCTTAGAGACTTCAAAATAATTGCACAGAAGGGTTACATTTATCCACAGCCCAGCCGGCATGGAGACCATTCATTCTCTAGACCTTTCTGAACGCCAGTTCTCACCGATATTTTACTTTTGGGTTATGACAAGCTTCTGGAAGGGTTATACAGACAATAATTAGGCCCAGGTGTGGCAATGCACACACATCTGTAATCCCAGCATTTGGGAGGCTGAGGCAGCGTTACCTGCCTAGGTATGGTTCCAACCTGGACATTGGCATCCCTAAAAAGCGAGGTTTTATCAAAGCCTCCAAAGGCCAATTCAAAGGATCAGCAACAGCGGAAAAACAGAGAAAAAAGATGTATGCAAAAGTGTCCTGCTGGGAAGAGGAACCAATGGGGAGAGCCAGTGGCACCCAAGTCCACGTGGGGTCTTGATAGAATCTTTAGGCTCAGATGGAGGGCTGGGGGGTAAATGACCAAGCAGTCCTGGTCAGGCTGGGGCCCCGCCCACCACTGATCCTTGTCTCATCCTGCAAGTGGTTGTCCGAAGCCTGTGAAACCTGTCTGGGAGACAAATCTCCCTTCTAGCTGGCATCCAGCATTAGCCTTTCTCTCTCTCCCACCATGAGATTCATGGGGGGGGATTCTAACTTCATGGAGAACCAGTATTTCTTTTTAAAACTTCATTATAAATTTATTTACTCACTATAGTGTGTGTGTGTGTGTGCACATGCGCGCGTGTGTGCATGTACATGTGTATGCGTGTGTGTGTGTGTGTGTGTGTGTGTGTGTGGTATGTGCCTGAGAGTCACATGGAACTTACAGGAATCAGTTCTCTCTTCCTGTCATGTGGGCCGCAGGGATCAAATACTGGTCGTCAGACTTGGTGGCAGACTCCTTTATGAGCTGACCCATCTTGTGAGCCAGGACCATTATTTCAACGAACTGATAACCAAACAGAGGGACACGATGACTCTTTAGAGAGAATCGCATCTTTCCTGCCAAGAAGATTACAGAAGGAGGATGGCACCCACTTTGAAGCCAGCTTGGTCTACATACTAAGGACCAGGCCAATGTGGGCTCCATAGTAAAACTGGCCTGGCAGAAATAAAGATTTTTCTCAAGAGACACTTTTGTGTCTCTCAGACCATCAGATTATTAAACAGTGGATCCCAAAGAAGTAGGAATTTCTCTTGGAGTCTCACGTTGAGAGAAAGAAGTAAAAGGTGCCATCAGTTTCACTTCAGGACCCAAGAAGATGGGCTTGGGGAGCCTCTGCATCTCTCCGTCCCTCTTCCTGATGTGGCCACGTTGAGTAAATTTCCTTTTTCTCCTTTCCACTCTCAGTTGTCCAATTGAGGACAACTAGCCAAACCTGGGTGTGGTCCCCAAGTTCAGTACAATAACAGATCCAACAGATCCTATCTCACAAAACAGAAAGAAGTAAAACAAGAAAGGTTCCTTTCCCCTTTCTCTGTCTTCTCCTGGTGCCTGGGTATCGCCTACATTGGGCTCATTTGTATTTGCTTGTAACCACGTGTCCGGTTTCCTTCCATGGTCTTTGCCCTTTTCATCCCTTTCAAAGGCATCTTCTCAGTGAAGCACCTCTGGTTCACTACACTGGGTGGCTCCTACTCTAGCAGGGCTGCAAAGCTTCTGGTGCCTTCGTGGCCTTCAGAGCCATCTGGCACAGCATTTGCCTGTTGATAAGCAAAGAGAAACTCATGAAGCCTGGTTCTTCCTTGCCCTCCTTTGCTTTATCGGTGAATCCTTATTCTCAGAGCCCCTTGGAGGGAGTTGAAGTCTCTTTTAGTTTCCTGTTCGTGTGCCCCTTACTTTCCGAGAGAGGAGAAGCCAATGAATAAGCAGTCTTGTGGGGTTTTCTAGTTTTCATTTGCTTGTTTGTAGGTAGGGCCTCACTACATAGTCCTGGCTGGCCTTGAACTTGCTTTGCAGACCAGGCTGGCATCAAATTCACAGTGATCGACCTGTGTAGCATTAATAAGAACCAGAGACAGAAACTGGGGTTCAATCTGAAGGTCAGAAAAGCAAAACAGCCAGCCACTGGCTCTTACCTCTACCTCAGTCCAGAATGGTGATCCTGCCTCCAGGAATTTCAGAATGAGATTATGTCTGAGAGCTGTTTTCTCCTGTTTTATATTCCACTCCAGTGCTGGGATTAAAGGTGTGCACCACTACTGCCTGGTTTCTATGGCAAACTAGCATTGCTACTGGGATTAAAGGTGTGTATCACCACTGCCTGGTCTGTAAGGTTGACCAGGGGGGTTGTTTTAATCTCTGAACTTCAGGCAAACTTTATATATTAAAATACAGATGAAATATCACTACACACCCGCTTCCATGTGCCACCACGCCTGACCTAGGAAGAGATCTTAAAGTAGCTCTCAGATTTTCCTGGAGCCCTCCTGACACCGAGATGCTATTTGTAGCCCATGGGAGTCAAGTATAGTGAACGAGGAGGCAACGGTGACAGCTACATCCACAGTGCCACCCAGGACCAGTCCAACCCAGGGAGCTAGCAGGTTCTGCAAGGCAGAGAAAGACCATATTCGTCTTTGACTTTGGGTGGTAGATTCGAGCATATTAAGTCAGGCCCACGGAGTTTATCAGGTGTGGAAGGATGTTGGGAGGCTTTGTGGAAGAGCTCCAGGGTATGTAAATGTCATGACTCAGAGAGGGGAGGGCAGAGAATTACAGAGAACTAATTAAATCAGCACCTCCCACCCACGCTTTGTACCCAGCTTTGATCTGGCAGAAACGGCTAAGACATTTCTGTGCCGTTTTAGACGACATCGCCAGTGTTCTACTTTGGTGCCTTCCCAGTTGTGAACCTCTGGGGTCGCCCGACATTCGCTCAGAACAGATGATAAAGGACTTCAATAGCTCTTCACCAAGGTTATATTTATTAAGGGAGGGTGGTTCAGGATGTTGCTCTGCCCTGCCTATCTTCTGGAAAGGTTTTTCTATATAGTGATATAATGATAATCCATGAATGTTTTGCAGATTTGAAAAACTGCTGGAGACACAGCCAGGTGCAATGTACTTTCTCCTAACCTACAGCTTAAGCAGGGCTCGGTTAATTCAAAGGAAGCAACAAGAACAAAACCCCAAAAGGCACCATGCCAGGGTGGAAAAGGACACTCCCAGAGTTAAGCTGCCAAGAAGACTCTGAGACCAACCAGCTTCCTAGGTCAGCCACTGGCAGGGCTCAGTTTAGTGTGTGTTGCTGGTGACTGGTAGCTTCAGCCACAAGCAGTCTCTTTACACGGAGTCTATCCAAAGACCTTGGTCAACAGGAAGCTGCACCAGGAAGCCATGTTTGACTCTGTGTTTTGAGCTTTCCTTTTTGGCTTTCTCAGGCCTTATGTGGATATATGTGATGGGCACCATATATAGTCAGACTGGTCTGGCCTTATCAGTGTTGTGGTTTGATGACACGTTTCCCATGAGCCCTTAGTCCCTAGTTGGTGGTGCTACCTGGGAAGGCTGTGCCAATGAGTGCCTGGGAGTGGCCTGGCCCCTAGCCTAGCCTCTAGCCTAGCCCCACTTCCTGATTACATACCCAGCCTCCTGCTTCAACTGACTGTATCCCTTGAACTGTAAGGCAGAATAAAGTCTTCCTTCCTTAAATTGCTTCCTGTTGGTCATCTTGTCCCAGCAATAAAAGGCCATACACCTGGTAACAGCAGGGACAAACATAGAAGTCTCATACTCTATGTTCCCACGTCCTCCCTGGACCAGGGGACCATAAGGGTGGCTGCCACCATTCCAATTTGGAGTGAATCAATGAGTCTGAAACCTGCTGATTCTAAGCCCTTCCTCTCCCTAGACTGTGTGTGCGTGTAATTGTGTGTGTGTGTGTGTGTGTGTGTGTGTGGTGGGTCAGTGGCGTGAGTGTGTGTGCATGCGTGTGCATGTGTGTGTGTGGTGGGTCAGTGGCCTTTATGAAGTGTGTGTGAGTGTGTGTATGTGAGTGTGCGTGCATGTGCGTGTGTGTGTGCATGTGTGTGTGGTGGGTCAGTGGCCCTTATGGGGTGTGTGTGAGTGTGTGTGTGTTTGGGGGGGGGTCAGTAGCCCTTCTGGGGTATGGACTGTGGCTCTTTTCTTGCCAGATTCCTGCCAGGTTATCCCCACACCCTGGTCTTTTGATTTTCCATGCTTTAAAACATAGCCTTGTTAATAATCTTAAATCTCTTTATCTCGGTCTGGGGGGATATGGGAATAAAAGACAGAACAAGCCTGGCCTAGTGTCACAAGCTCGTAATCCCAGCTACTTGGGAGATGGAGGGAGAGGGATATTAAACCAAGGTCAGCCGGGACAATTTAACCAAGACGGCCTCTCGAAATAAAACGTTAGAGGTCTGGGAAGATGGCTTAGTGGGTAAGGGAGCTGGCTGTGCAAGCTAATGACCTAAGTTCAGAGCTCCAGCACCGGTGGGAAGCATGGCCTGTGGTCCCCGACACTGGGATGGGGGCTCTCTGCATGGCCTGTGGTCCCCGACACTGGGATGGGGGCTCTCTGCATGGCCTGTGGTCCCCGACACTGATGCATGAGGGCTCTCTGCATGGCCTGTGGTCCCCGCCGCTGGGATTGGGACTCTCTGCATAGCCTGTGGCCTCCGATTCTGGGATTGGGGCTCTCTGCACTACCTATGGCCCCCGACTCTAGGATGGGGCTCTCTGCATGGCCTGTGGCACCTAACACTGGGATGGGGACTCACTGCATGGCCTATGGCCCCCAACACTGGGATGGGGGCTCTCTGCATGGCCTGTGGCCCCCGACACTGGGATAGGGGCTCTCTGCATGGCCTGTGGCCCCCGACACTGGGATGGGGACTCACTGCATGGCCTGTGGTCCCCGATGCTGAGATTGGGACTCACTGCATGGCCTGTGGTCCCCAATGCTGGGATTGGGACTCTCTGCATGGCCTGTGGTCCCCGGAACTGGGGTGGGGACTGCATCGAAGTACCTTTGCTGGCAGTTTGAAGTCCAGTGTGAAATCACTTACTTTCTTCTTCAGAGTGGTTGGAGATTGGGCATTGGCGCGCGCGCGTGTGTGTTCTTTCATTATCTGCCCTGGCTGATCCCGGATCCTGCTAGTTCTAATCTTTCTGCCTCCACCTCCCTGAGTGCTGAGATTACAAGCGTGCACCAGGCATCCATCCGGTTTACCCATCCGATTTACACGGTGTATGTTTTCTGCAGGCAAAGCAAACACTCCACCCCACAGCCACGTTCCTGGCCCGGCTCAGAAAGGCGGGTGTGTGTGTGTGGGGTGTGTGTGTGTGTGTGGGGGGGGGGAATAAGGAAGTGTCTTCAAGAATTGGCGGGGGCTCCTAAGGCGAGGGACGGTGGGGCAGCCTATAGCAAGAACGGCTGGCTGGCACCGTGATACCAACTAATGATTAACTTGTTGCGGGATGAGTCATTCCTCTACGCTGGGTGAAGTTTTCGCCGAACTCTTTCAATTGCGAGTTTTCCTTCCTCCTCGCTGAAGGCTGGAACCCGCCCTTCTGCGGAGGGCGCTTGATCGGCTCCCCTTCCCTGACCTCGGGTGATCGGGTTTTAAAGCCTGGCTTCTTGGAATTGCTGGGAAACGGTGGCCAAGCTGGGTGGGAACAGGAAGTGAGCTCGCTCCTGGAGCTGTGGGCCCGGCGTGGAGCCTTCGAAAGCAAAAGTTAGCTCGGCCTCCGGCGGCGGGCGGGAGTCGCAGATCTTCTCCCCCAAGCCACTCGCCCGGGTCCCCGGAGCTGTGACCGGCGGGAGAGCCCCGGAGCAGTGACCGCTCTGCGATCAGGTGAGTGCGGCTCTGCGGCCTCGTTCCACTCCCACCAGCCGGCAGAACCCTCGGCGCCTTCCTCTCCAGAAAACCTCAGACAACTTCTTAGGCTTACTGTCTTTTTAACTCGACTCTGGAACCTGGAGCTGAGTTAATCACGCGCTGATATCACTGTGTGGAGTCCTCTCGCCTCTGCTGCGTGTCCTCCCGCGTTTTATGCTCTTCCAACCCTTAAAAGACACCGCCAAACCCGGCACCTTCAAATTCTCTCTCCATTTCGCCCCTCCCTCAATCTGTTTCTCTCCCTCTCCCCTCTTTACGTCCTCCTCCCCCACTTCCTTGAGCTTTTAAACTTCTGATTTTCCTGCCGGTCACTCACTCTTGTAACTACTTGAGACTTTAAAGCTATTGGTAATTAGCATATAGTCTTATTTCTATTTCTTAGTTTTTTTTTTAAAGGAAGTCCTCTATGTCCCTTCTGCTTGGTTAGCTCTCCGTTTCTTTCTTTAAAACATGATTTATTTCTATTTCTATTTTATGTCTATGAGCGTTTTGCCTGCAAGTATGTCTGTACACCTGTTGTGTACGCGCGCGCGCTCCCGCGCCTGTGCAGTGGTGGGGGGTGGGGTGGGCACAGATCCCCCTGGACCTGGAGTTCCAGATAGTTTAAGCCACCATGTGGATGCTGGGAACGGAGCACAGATACTCTGCAGGAGTGGTAAGGGCTCTAAACTGCTGAGCCATCTCTCCAGTCCCAACAAATCAGTTTTTATGAATAGGGGAGTGATCCAATTAAAATGATGAACACTCTCGTTTCTTACTATTCGGCTGCGTCTCTTCACCCAGGATGGAGAAGATGACCCTGTAACACCAGGTCGTGTAGCTGGTGTTTTATTCTGCCCAGTAATGCCACAATGAGAAAATCAAATCCCGTTTGCGGTTTAATCCAATCCAGGAAATAACATGACTTCGTCAGCAGCCTGTACTGCAAGGCCACTTCACCCTATTCGGCCTGCCTTTTTTTTTTTTTTTTTTTTTTTTTTTTTTTTTGTGAAGCTTCTAACTTGAAATTTTTTTAGTAAGAAAGTGGGCATCTTCTTGCTTCATTCCGTATTTCCCAGGTTTACTGACCCACTTACATATGGCATCTGATGCATTTCCGCTTAGCAGAGTTTCTTTTCATTGGTGATATTTTCGGGCAGTTGTATGGTTCCGGTATTACCATGAAAGCTGCAGTCGCTGCCCTCAGGAAGCTCACGGTCTTGGACAGGAAATGCGGGCCCAGAACTGGGGTAGAGGTTGTAAGTAGCTACCATACTAAGTCCTGGAGTGGATTAAGACACAAACGGATTTGAGTCTGTTTGCTGTGGTCTTGCCCAGGTTCTTGGGCAGAATCACAAGCCAGGGCAGGTACTGATATCATGGGGTCGCCCTAGCCCCGCCCTCCTGGATGCCGAGGTACTTTTGGACAGGCCATTGATCCTCTCAACTGCCAAATCGGGGCGCTTTACTCTGATAGCTTCCTCCTATGGTGGGTAGCAGCAAGTGTCTTCAAAGTTCTTTCTCTTTTTTAACACCAGAACCCATTTTAACTAATTCCCAGCAGGGAGCTTATGTGTTTGATCATTGTTTGGTTCACGTCCTTGGTGAGATTGAGGAAACCTTCCATTTTAGAGTTCTTTAAGGAGGTGTGACTGGGAACTTTCGAACTGGGACCAAAGAGAACATCCGTGTTTGTAACAGAGTCCGCTGTGGTAGTCGGATGTCCTTCAAAGCTCAGGACTTCAGGCCCATCAGAGGTGTTACCAATAGTTACAGGGTGAAAACATTGTAGTCATATGGCTACAATGTAACCCAGAAACAGCTTTAAAACCCCTGAAAACTAGGGGCCCGGAAGTGGTGGCTCTGCCTTGAATCCCAGCACTCTGGAGGCAGAGGCAGGTGGATCCCTGAGTTTGAGGCCAGCCTGGTCTACAGAGAGCTCCATCACAGCCGGGGCTACACAAAGAAACCCTATCTCGAAAAACAAACAAACAAACAAAAAATCCTGAAATATGGAAAGAAAGCATTTTTGTTATTGTCCCATCTGTATTTCTTACTTCGACTAAAGCAATAAGGCTTTAGTGGTAAAATGATTATCTAAAGAGTTAACTCTTTCTGTCCCATACCCAGAGCCAAAAGCCCTGCCACCCTTCACGCCTCTTTGTCAGTTGATTTAATTTTAGAAATTCATCCATTTCTTTTAGATCCTAGAAGTGAGCAAAATCACAGTTTTTCAGGTATAGCCATGGTTTTTTGGTGAATTTTTGTAAATTTCATAGTTATCAGTTGTAATGTCTTTCCTTTTGCCTCTCACTTTATTAATCTGGGTTTTCTCTCTTTTAGTTAGTAGGTCTTCTTTATCTTTTGTTAGTATCAACTTTGCTTCTTCAATTCTTTGTGAATCTCTTTTTGGTTTTGTTTCATTAATTTCTGCCCTTATCGTAATAATTTTTCCCATATGTCTTAGTTACTATTCTGTTGCCGTGAAGAGACCCCATGAAAACATTTAACTGTGGGCTGGCTTATAGTTTCAGAGGGGTTAGTTCATTATCATCACTGTGGGGGGCATGGTGGCGGGCAGACAGGCGAGGCAGTGGGGCAGTAGCTGAGAGTTCTCATGATCCACAAGTTCCAGGCCAATGGAGAGTGAGAAACAGGGCTTGCTGTGGGCTTTTGAAACCCCAGAACTCACCCTGTGTTTCTCCCTTTTCTCATTCTTCTCAAACAGTTCCAGTTAACCGGAGACAAGCATTCAAACAAATAAACAAAAATTGGCCCCGAGGGCCATTCTCTTTCAAACCATCACACCTGGTATAAGCTTGTTCTGGTTTTCCTGAGGCCTTAAGGGGTTACTATTGTCCATTTGATCTGTGACCTCAACGGAGCCATGAGCTGTGCTGGAGTCACATGCAGGCAGCAGGCTGCATGGAGCTGCTAACCCAAAGAGTTGCTTCTGTTTTTAAGTCACTCTGCTGGGGGGCTGCCTTAACTCAGGTGCTTTTTTCCCCCTGTCTACTGATAAGAATGAGGTATTGAGCCGGGCGATGGTGGCGCACGCCTTTAATCCCAGCACTCGGGAGGCAGAGGCAGGAGGATCTCTGTGAGTTCGAGACCAGCCTGGTCTACAGAGCTAGTTCCAGGACAGGCTCCAAAGCCACAGGGAAACCCTGTCTTGAAAAACCAAAAAAAAAAGAGGTATTGAAGTCACCCACTTATGGTGTTTGAATTAATTCATGGCTTTACCCTTAGCAGAATTTGATTTATTCACACGCCAATGAATAAATGTCCTCTTGATGGATTGTCTCTCAGTCTGTATGAGGTGACCCTCTCTGGACTGAAATCTGACATTTGAACAGTGGCACTGGCTTGTTTCAGAGACCCGTTTGCTTGGACATCCTTTTCTCTCTGTTCACCTTTAACGCAGTGTTTGTTATCTTTGATGTTGAGGTGAATGTTTTTTGGCGGCAACAAATAGATGGATCCTGGTTTTGGTTGGTTTGTTTGTTTCGGTTTTGATACAGGAATCACTAGTATTGAGAATTACTATTGAAAGGTTCTGCCCAAGAACTATGTCCCACAGTTTCCAAATGAGACCTCATGAAACTAAAAGACATCTGCATAGTGAAGGATCTGTTAATTGGGCAAAGGGACAGCATACAGGATGGGAGAAAGATCTTTACACACCGTTTATCTGACAAAGCATTAGCATCTAGACAATACAAAGAACTAAACGTGTAGGCCAGTTGGTTGTGGCGCATGCCTTTACCCTCAGCTATCGGACTTGGAAGGCAAGTGCAGGCAGCTCTCTGTGAGTTCAAGGTCAGCCTGGTCGACAAAGCAAGAAAAACACAGAGAAACCTTGTCTCAAAAAAAAAAAAAAATCAGCAAAACAAAACAAACAAAAAACAGAAAGAAAGCAAAGAACTAAAAATGTAAGCAATAAGAATTCAAATAACTCGATTAATAAGCGAGTCAATGAAACGAACAGGTGGTTCTCAGAAGATGAAATGAAGGCCCAGGAATTGGCAGAGGGGGCAGAGGCACTTGGCATTGAGCCAGACGGCCTTAGTTCCTTCCCTAGAACACACACAATGGGAGGGTGGACTCCCGAAAGAAAGTTCTCACTCCTATGAGTGACGAGAATGTCCCTCATTCTCAAATAAATAAGTGAGTAAGTAAGTCATTAAATAAATGATAAAAAACAACAACAACAACTCACAAATAGCTAAAAGCAATGAAACAATTCTCCACTTCATTAGCCATCAGAGAACTGTGAATTAAAGTACATTGAGATTCCATTTTATCCCCGTCAGGATAGTAGTCATTAAGATAAAAAATGGCCACAGATGCTTGAAAGAAATTAGACAGAAGGCAGAAGGGACCTGTAGACCCTGCTGATGGCGATGCAAGCTGGGCTAGCCTCTGGAACATCAATGCGGAGGTTGTTCCAAAACTTAACAATAGATCTTCTGTGTGACCCAGCTGTATCTATGCTCAGGATTCTAAGCCAACATGTCAGAGAGACACGTGTACATCCATAGTTATTCACAATAGCTAAATTATGGAACATTAACAACAGAGGAATGGATGAGGAAAATGTGGCATTTTACACACACACCCACACCCATACCCACACCCACACCCACCCACCCACACACGCACGCACGCACGCACGCACGCATGCACTCACATGTAGTAGGAGTCTGTTTGCTTGTTCCTGGCTGCTCAGCCCCAAAATAATCACTCAGAAACCGTATTATTTGCAATACTGTTTGGCCAATAGCTTAAGTGTATTTCTGGCTAAGTCTTATATCTTAATTTAACCCATCTTTATTAATCTGTGTATTGCCACGTGACTGTGGCTTACTGGGTAAAGTTCTGGAGTCTGTATCCTGCAGGCTTATATGGTTTCTTCTGATTCACCTTCTTTTTCCCAGCATTCAGTTTAGTTTTCCCTGCCTAGCTCTACTCTTTTGCCCTATCACAGGCCAAGACAGTTTCTTTATTAACCAATAGTATTCACAGCATACAGAGGGGAATCCCACATCCCCTCCCCTTTTCTGTCTAAATGAAAAGAAAGGTTTTAATTTTAATATAGTAAAATTACATATAGCAAAATAGGTATCAAGCAAGAATTACAGTTACAATATCTATATCTACTTTATCTCTTATCATAACTAAGGAAAACCATATCTATTCTTCAAATCCATCAAAGACTCCAGAAGGATATAGTATTACCAAATTAAACAAGAAGTGCATTGTAAGCAACTTCCAAAACTCTAGAATTGACAGAGACATCTCACTGCCTGGACAGTCACCCAAGGTTCTTCTGTATCATTGCTTCCATCTGTAGCTTACAGGCCCATAGTATCCAGCAGACTTTTCCACAAAGCAGGAAGTTTCAAAGACAGTTCTGCTTATATTGGCAGTTTGTCAGTCACTTTCTTCTGTGTCCTGAAGAATGTCT
>NW_026067986.1:916394-920350 GCF_014885135.2 Alexandromys fortis | reverse complement strand
ACAGGCTCCAAAGCCACAGAGAAACCCTGTCTCGAAAAACCAAAAAAAAAAAAAAAAAAAAAAAAAAAAAATCCGCTGGGAAGTGGTGGCACACTCCTTTAATCCCAGTACTTGGTCTACAGGGTCTACAGATAGAGTTCCAGGACGACCAGGGCTACACAGAGAAACCCTGTCTCCAAAAACAACAACCAAAAAAAGTTATATTATTTGCAGGAAAATGGACAAAAACGGAGATAATCATCCTTAGTCAACCGAGCCAATCTCGGAAAGACAGATGTCATCAGCTTTTACCATTTGTGGTTCGTAGATTTTATTTAGTCTCATAAACTCATGAATTTGACATGAAAGGCAGACGTGAAACTTTCTTCAGACTCGGGGCGGCAGGGGGACTGACTGACTGACACAGGGTAAAGGAATATGCTCAGCATACAATGTATCCATGCACACAGTTCGACCAATCTTGCCCAGGCCAGCCCTCTTCCTCCTGCCTCCTGCCTCCGCCCTGCCAGGAGAGCAGGAAGTACAAACCGCCCTACCCTCCAGCTCTTGTTTGCCCTCTGCCTGCCACAGACCCAGAGAAGGGGCTTGGTAGCCAGGCGCCTTCGCCGAGGACCTCGGGGGTTTGTTTGTGGTAAGGTCAGCTGGGCTTTTAAGGGGAAGGATCTTGATTCTAGAACTTTCTAGGCTTCTGGGGGCCATATGGCTGTAGAGGGATTCAGGGTTTCATTACTGAAAGGGAAGTCGGGAGCTTTTTCTGTGTGGGTAGCTGCCCTCTACCTTCTGTCCCCCCACTTCCTGGATGAATGTGCTTCTGGGTGTTCCTTGAATGGACCTTAAATACAGCCATCTATTGGAAGCCTCCCCCTTAAACGGAAGCCAAAATTTAAATTTCAACTGACTTGGCTGCTCCATCTCCTGTTCTGCTTACTGCCTCTGAAACTACACATCTTCTGATACATTCATGCACACCCCCAAACACGAACACAGTCTTAACGATTTGACTGTGTATATAATCTGCAGTACTGGGAATTGAATCCAGAACTTCACACGTGCTGGGCACGCATTTTACTGCCCTGAGCTACTTCCCCAGCCTGCCGTTCCTATTAAAACCGAAACAGAGCCGTCCCGAGAATGGATCAATAAGGAAGCACAGATTAAAAACTCAGAAATCTGTACCAGCGGCGAGATTGGGGTGAGGTTAATTAAGCGTCTTACAAGGGAAGTTATGATTACATTCAATTAGAAAATGATGGGTCTGGCTATACATTTTTATTGAGGTTTGGGTGACTTTGCTGGGCTATTTCGAACACCTGCCTGCTGGGGCTTGTTGATTGTGTGTGTGGGTCGTTAGGATCTAGGGGAGGTAGAGCCTAGTTAGAGACCCCACCCCCTTTATGGCAGCAGCCTTGCCCCAAGGCAGAGGCGGCACTAACAGTAAGACTTGGCTTGAGAGAAGCTTTGGAAGACAGGTAAACTTTTATCCCTGGAAAGTTCTAGCAAGTTTCATTTCATGTCCCCCACCCCCACCCCGTCTTGGAGGTAGTTCTCTAAACCACCCCGGAGGAGCCTTTCAAGGATCGCAGTCGACAGGCAGGCCTGTGAGGTTTAGGCAGAGCCGCGGAGAGCCTTACTCTAACGTAGTCTGGTGTTTGCTAAACTTTTAATATTTCTGGAAATACCGATTATTTGAAAATGTGATTATTTGTCTTTCTCTGTTGCATCCAATAGTAATTAGAATAAGATAGTATTTTTTTTCTGAGTATGTGTGCATGTTTGTGGGTATGCCTGTGTGTGTGTGTGTGTGTGTGTGTGTGTGTGTGTGTTTGTGGGTATGCGTGTGTGTGTGTGTGTTCTTCATGTGTTATCTTGGGTCTTTGCTGGCTTGGCGCTCACCAGGCAGCCGGAATAGGCTGGCTGGTGTTACGAAAATTTCAGATTTTTAAGGTGTGTGCTGTTGAAGCCCTTGAGCAACACATGAATCTGCTCCCACATCTGGCGAGGCGATCCAGTTGTGACCTAGTGCGACAGTAAAGTGAAGGCTGTGGCAATCGTGTCTTCAGAGGCTACTAGTAAAATGTGTTAAGTGTGTGCTGCTAGGGAAGCTTCGGAACACGTGTGTGTCTTAATGTTTGCTTACATTTAAATATTGTCAGTCGTGCGTATGTAAACATTAAATGTTCTTATATATTATATGGTGCAAATATATGTATTATTACAGCAGTAATAGAATATACACATGATGTGACAAACTTTTCAGATTTACTTATGCCCACATAGTTGTGTAGAAATGTGAATACATTTCAGTATAAAATGCCAAATATGGCCAGAGAATTAATTCAAAATGACAAGATTTAAAAGATTTTAATTTTATTTTTATTCTTTTCTACCCTTCCTCTGCGAGGTGTTTTCAGGAACAGTGTTGATGGCGAAATTACCCACCTACGTTTTTAATTTCCACCCCCGTCACGTGGCCAGTTCGATGGTTGAAAACTGGCTTCTCATTGTGCTTGTGGTTTGCTTTTCTGTAAGAGAAGTTGAGCTTTGTTTTTTTTCTCCGAAGAGTGAAAAACTGTCGGTCTTTCTCATCCTTCCTCACTTCCCCAGATAAGGTCTCTCCGTATAATGGTCTTAGCTGTCCTGAAACTCACTTCTTTGAAGAACATTCAGAGGCTGGTGCTGCTTCCTGCCCTGGACTACAGCCTTTAAGACAGGAACACATCCAGGCAGCATTTCTTTCTGTTTTCACGTTCTCTCTCCTCCCTCCCTTCACCTCCCCTTCCGTGTTTTGCAAGGCTGAATCTCACACTTTAGTAGCTGTAGTAGTTAAGGATAGCCTGATATTTACCATGCTCCCCAGATGGCCTCCAACTATGGGCAATTCTCCTGCCTCAGTCTCTTGACAGCTGAATTGTAATGGACAAACCACCACGCTTGGCTTCCAAGACAGCACTTTCATTCAAAAAGATAATATCTGCATATATCACTCTGAACAACTATAGAAAAGAAGGGCACATTCCTGTTCTCACTCCTTCATCCCCAAGCTCTGGTCCTTCAGGCCACACAGGGGACAATATTTATGACGAGGTTGGTACATCTGCTTGAGAACTTCCCGAACTTTCCTTTTAGTTTTTATAGAATATCTCTGGAAAAGTCTACTCATTGTTTTGAATATTATTGAAAAGCAGATGTATATATTTTTGTTTTATTGTAATTTGTTTTTCACTTTTATCAACGCATCTTGGATGCTGTTTCAGGAGATGGGATGTAGTGGTAAGGGCTGCGTGCTATGTGGCTGAGTCCGGCAGGTCCGCCATTGGAGTGCCTTGAGTTGTTCAAGGCTGCATTCCACAAATGCGCTTAGTTGAACATGTGTGTTTCTGTAGAGAAAGAATTATTTTTGTAGATTTATTTTATTCTTATGTGTGTGTGTGTGCGTGTGTGCATGTGCATGTGTGTGCGTGCACTTGTGTGTGTGTGTATGACTGGAGGTGCCTGTGGAAACTAGAAGGTGTCAGGTCCCTCCCTGGAGCTGGAGTTGTAGGTAGTTGTGAGTCACCTGATGTGGGTGCTGGGAAGTGAACCCACTTTTGCAAGGGCTTCAAGTGCTTTTAACTGCTGAGCCATCTCTCTGGTCCCATTAGGAAATTCTTAGTTAAGAAATGGAATTATTAGTTTGTTCTTTTGTGTGCCCAACAGTTCTGGTTTGTTGTACTTTGAACATGTAACTGTTAAGTGCTGGCCCGGTTTAAAATGCCATTCTTTATACACACACACACACACACACCACCACCACCAACAACAACAACAGCAAACAAAACACAAAATAGAACAAAGACTCCCAGTACACTTGTGTCTTCATGCCTGTTTCTTTTTTTTTTTTTCAATAATTTTTAAATTTTGCCAGGCGATGGTGGCGCACGCCTTTAATCCCAGCACTCAGGAGGCAGAGGCAGGCG
>NW_026067986.1:911991-915852 GCF_014885135.2 Alexandromys fortis | reverse complement strand
ACACTGGAAATCAAATGCAAAGCAGATTCTTTTCAAGATGTTGACTGTGTCTTCTAAATCAAGAAAAGTTGTTTAAATGATGATCTAATCTCGAGCTCACAAAAGACAAGGGAACTTTTGCTGCATAATTCCAATTGTCACAGTATATTAAGAAAAGAATGAGGGGGCTGGAGAGATGGCTCAGTGGTTAAGAGCACCAGCTGCTCTTCAAGAGGTCCTGAATTCAATTCCCAGCAACCACATGGTGGCTCACAACCATCTGTAATGAGATCTGGCACCCTCCACTGGCATGTGGGAAAACATGGAGGTAGAATGTTGTATACATAATAAATAAATAAATAAATAAATAAATAAATAAATCTTAAAAAAAAAAAAGAAAAGAATGAGAGAGCACCTGCTAGATGGCTCAGCCAGTAAAAGTGCCCACTGTGCAAGGTGGACAACCTGAGCTCTGTTCCCAGAACCCGTGCAAAGGTTACAGAGCTGTTCTCTGACTTTCATGTGCTGGCTTTGGCACACACACGCCTATACTCACAGTGCACACAATAATAATGAATTCAGTTTAACTTTCAAAAGGATAACTGGGCAGTGGTGGCACACGCCTTTAATCCCAGCACTCAGGAGGCAGAGATGGGTGGGTCTCTGTGAGTTCAAGGCCAGCCTGGTCTGCAGAGCGAGTTCCAGGACAACCAGAGCTACACAGATACACCCTGCACACATCTTTGATCCCAGCACTTGGAGGCCCAGGCAGGAAGACTGGCCTAGTGTACAGTGAATTCCAAGCCAGGCTGAGATACATGATGGTTATATGGGAGGTGATGTACACTGTGAATATGTTTCATTGCCATTGGTTAATAAAGAAGCTGCTTTCGGCCCATGGCTTAACAGAGTAAAGCCAGGCTGAAAGAAATTTATAGAGAGAGTAGGCGGAGTGAGGGAGACACCATGTAGCCACCAGAGGGGAAAGACACGAGCTGTTAACTGGAACCTTGCCGGTAGGCTATGAATCTTGTAGTAAAATATAAAATAATGGAAATGGGTTAATTATAGACGTAAGAGCTAGCGAGCAGTACACTTAAGCTATTGGCCAAACAGTATTGCAAATAATATAGTTTCTGTGTGATTATTTCAGTTCTGGGCAGCTGGGAATGAACAAGCAGCCTCCGCCAACATAATGGGATCTCCCTCCTCCCTCTCTCCATCCTTTCTTCCATCCTTCCCTTTCTTCCTTCTTTCTTTCTTTCTTTCTTTCTTTCTTTCTTTCTTTCTTTCTTTCTTTTTTTTGAGGTATGGTTTCTCTATGTAGCCCTGGTTGCCTTAAAACTCACTTTCTATAGGACCAGGTTGGCCTTGAACTCAGTGGTCAGACAGACGTGAGCCACCACTGCCTGGTAAGGAACCTATTTGAAAAAGTGAAAGCAAAGAAGAAAAGCAATGATATAGGCTGCTGTTTCCAGTAAGTCCCACTATATCTACATGTAATGAACAAAGAAGCATAAGTGTGAGCCGTGTAGGACATTATTGTTCTTATGAATATCGAGTGAATAA
This sequence comes from Alexandromys fortis, assembly GCF_014885135.2. Lineage (NCBI taxonomy): Eukaryota > Metazoa > Chordata > Mammalia > Rodentia > Cricetidae > Alexandromys > Alexandromys fortis. The sequence continues at coordinate 914,304 of NW_026067986.1, read as the reverse complement.
AATCCCCACAGTGGGTGTGCTAATCTACATATGTAGTCTGATTTCAGTTTTTTTAATCCCTGTATCCTTGTATGTGAATATGTGAGTATCATGATTGTAATATTGTGACCATATTTTAATTTACTATATTTTGAATTTTTACACATAGAAATCAACAGTTTCTAAACCCAGAGAGAGGGAAGGCACTTCTGGAAGGAAAAAAAACAAAGAAACTATGAGTCTTTTGGGCCATTAAAAAAATAATAAAACTATCCTAATGTGAAAATAAAAAATATATATTTAAGTTATTATTTATCTTTGTGTTTGTCTTTGCTGATGTTTTGAGACAGAGTCTTGCTATATAGACTTAACCGCCCTGGGACTGCTATGTGGACCAAGTAAACATTGAACCTGTGGCAATCCTCCTGCTTCTGGATCTTCAGTGCTAGCATTACAGGGTAAGTGACCATACCCAGCTTACAGATATTCTTATTTTAACATCAGCTGTGGAACGGAAGACCCCGGGTGCCATCTCCTCCTTTGCTGTCTCTGAGTGCCGGTTCAACTTAGTGTCTTCAGCCATGAATGCTCAGGAAGGACGGGTATAGTCCTTAAGGCTCAGAAACAATTCTCTTGGTTGTGGTGGTGGTGGGGGAGACAGTTTTGTGGTCAGGTGAAAGGCAGCATCTGAGATGCCGTGGAAGTGATGGGGCAGTGTTGGAGCAGAAAGGTTTCCCAGGTGAAGGGTCGTGGAGAGTCTCCATCCAGACTTACCTCTTGAGGGCAAGGCATCTCTTGATTAAAACAAAGAGCTCCTCAGCTGAGGACGGTGAGGACCGCTTCTTCCAGATAAATGTCCGTAGTGGTCAACTAAATAAGAAAAGTAAGCTGAGAACATTACTCACGACCCCAGTTCCTGGCGTTTGGGTCCCGTGCTGGCTAGTTTTTATGACGTGATACAAGCTAGAGTCATTTTGGAAAGGGAGCCTAAAGAGAGAAAATGCCCCTACCAGACTGGCCTGTTGCACATTTTCTTGACTGAGTATGATGTAGAAGGACCCAGCTCACTGTGGGCCCTGCCATTCCTGCACCGATGGTCTTGGGTGCTACATAAGGCAGGTGGAGCAAGCCATGAGGAGCAGGCCAGTAAGCAGCAACCCTCCTTGGCGTCTGCGTTGGTTCCTGCCTTGACTTCTCTGGATGACAGACTCTGCAAGCTGTAAGGTTAAATCAACCTCTTCCTCTCCAAATTGCTTTTGGTCATGGTGTTTTATCATAGCCATAAACACTAACTAAGACAAGCCCCAGGACCAGGACTTTCTTTTTCTTGGGGGTTGGCATGGTTCTGGTATTTATTAGTAGCTGAGATTAATCTGATGTCACTTCAGGTTCACAACGTCAGGACATAGGTACCCTTCTACTCCTCTCTTACACACTGAGACACTCACAATACACCCAGGAAGCCGCTTCCCAAGGAAAAGTGGCCAGTGGCACAGCCAGGCTTTGATCAAGGTGGAGCCATGTTTCTAGCCACGACACTTGCTGTCCTTCTGCAGAGTCACCAATCCATTCAAGACTCTGGGGTTGCTCGGCTGAAGTCTGTGTCTGTCCAGTTAGCCTCTATGTCTTGCATCCACCTTTCCTTCAAGAACTGCTTTTCCAGCCTCCTCCCCAAAGGTCTCTTGCCTGCAGGAATCCCTATTCCCAAGACTGTTACCACACCAAGTCGAAACAGTCTGACCAGCTACTCTCTGTATCTCCACCTCCCTACGCAAAAGCTCCTGGGAAGTAGGAACCTCTTTGTTTCCCATTATCCTCCAGGTCTTCCCTCTAAAATTCCTGGAACAAAGTAGTTACAATCCGTATTTGCCAAGAAAGCAGCTGGTAGTGGGCACTCGAGTTCCTCACTTGATTACAGTATATCGTGTGTGTTGGCCCAGGTCACCACCCTTCTACCTCGCAAAAGGAATGGATTTCAACAGCTGCCTTTATAAAATTGCCGAACAGCTGTGCAGTAGTGAAGTGGCCGCCCTCAAGTTTCTGTGTTTGGACTACATACCACAGAAGAAACAGGAGCCCATCAACGATGCCCTGATGCTCTTTCAGGGGCTGCAGGAGAAGGAAATGTTGGAGGAAGGCAATCTGTCCTTCCTGAAGGAGTTGCTTTTCCTCATCTGTCGGCTGGACCTGCTGACCCACGACCTAAACAGCAGTAAGGATGAGATGAAGAAAGAGCTGTATGATCTAGACAAAGCTCAGGTTTCTGCCTACAGGTGGGTAGAGATGCGCTCTCTCTCTCTCTCTCTCTCTCTCTCTCTCTCTCTCTCTCTCTCT